>NC_051161.1:182493831-182606178 GCF_013339745.2 Dermacentor silvarum | reverse complement strand
CACTGGCAATGCGCAGAAAATTCGCCAGATTATGCTTTTTTCACACACTGTATCACAGCAACACATCATTTGCCCGGTCACACATTTTACCGCCACCTCATACTTCACATCGCATCGATCATGCCTACAAAGTTAACCCTAGCTTGGCCCGGACGGAAAAGTACGAGAATTCGCCGATAATCTTATCAATAAAAGAATGGAATGAGTTACCCTCCAGAATTTCCACGATAACACACAGTCTTCTTTATTTCATTAAGCATTACTAACGTATTTACAATCCTAGCACATTTAGTAACATTTTTCTCTCCCAGAGCAGTTATTCGCTTTCGCTATTTTGTTCTTGCTTCGTTGAGTGTGAATTTTGTAAGAGTATTTACCTTGTTAATATGTTTCACGACTTGCTGTACCCCAAAGGGCTGTATTTACCACCTGCGATGCTCCTTCATTTGTGAAAATTATGTTCTGCTTTATGTCCCCCCCCCTATATGTAATGCCCCTGTGGGCCCTTAGGGTATCTAAATAAATAAATAAATAAGAATAAATGCTTGCGATTACGTCTTACAGCAAGAATTGACAACACTGTCAACAATTGAACAGTGCAGATTATGCGTAATGGAGGTATGTCAATGAATGGAAGTTGACAGAGATGAGATATTTTGCAAATACTATGGGGCGATTGAAACCAAATACTGTACAGTTTAGTAAAACCCTTCCACTCCTGAGTTAATTCTTTCTCTCAGTCTAAAATTTCATCTAGCCGCAGTACTTGGATTTATAGGCCGCCAGTTCTCTTCGAGGCCATTTCTTGTTAAATGTAAACGCAATCGTGGTCATTATACTGCGTTTCGGTATTGATTTAGAGTGCGCACAATTTTTGCATAGCGCACCAATGTAATTGCCAATGCAACCAGCACTGGAACGGCGCAGGTTTGTTCAGTACAAACGTTGCGTCAGTACAAACACAGGCGCCATTTGCGTTGCAATACAATAATCTTAGAGGAAACTTTGTGAGTACAAGCGCTCACGCAGACAGCGTGTATCCTTGCAAAAATACGGATGATCGCATAACAAAAATACGGAATTCTGTCTGTTTCGTACAGAACAGTGTAGTCACCGTATTATTACGGAAAAACGTCAGTAAAACTTAAAACGTGGAGCACTTTCCGTATTTTAACGGAAATTTTGCTGTATTTCTGAAAGTGAGATATTTTCCGTATTTTTACTGCAATTTTTCCGTATAATGACGGAAATCCTCCGTATATTGACGAAAATTTTTTACAGTGTAGCTGTCTTGTGTGTGTGCGCTGGCGAATCCGGACACGGTTCGAAGGCAGCAGCTGCGGCATCGCGGATGTCAGCCGCAGCACGCTGCCTCCCGGATGACCGCACTGGCGCGCTGGCCACTTTTGGGGGGTCTGGACGGGCTCGCCTTTGCATCGGCCTGAACCTATAATTGCACTCCTTCGCGAGTTCGACGAGCTCGTCTAGAAGTTGTGCTTTTCCGTCGTACTCCTCTTCTGTCCCTGATCTGAGACAAAGAAAACGATTAAATTTTGTGCTAGTCACATGCTGCAGGAAGGTGCACTGTATCTGCTAAAAGGTAACTTACTTGCGAAGGTTAGCCCTGTCCTTGCTCAGGTGGTGGGAGAAGGCGGTCACAGCGTTCTTTCACCGCACGCGCGGTGAATGTCCTGCCCGTGTATTGCAACAAATTTTCCGCAACTGCGGTCCTCTGCAAAGGATCTCTCAGGGGGTTTAAATTCCTGACATCTCTCAGCAAAGCTATGTCGTCCTGGACATTAAATCGAAGGCGCCCGTTTCCATTCTTCGGCTGCACCATCTTTCACCTGCGCTTTTTTTTATCTACTAAGATGCTAGGAAGAAGCCGAGACTATGATACTACGACTTGACTCGCTTGGTACGCTGCTATGCACTGGATGGAGGTATGTGCCCAAGTTGTAACTGCGGCGTCCCCTAGCAGAGGATGAGTGCGTTTAAAGACGTCAAAATAAGGGCAAAAACTGAAAATGCTTACCTTTGTTCCCGCACACAGGAATGTTTCATCTTCTTGAGAAGAATAAAAATTAACTAAACATGAACCACGCCTCAGAAGCAATAATGTTTATGTTGCAAAATTGTTTACAACGGTCCTCTCGTTAGACCTAGAAACGTTCGAAATGGGAAGCGATCTCGAAAATTCCGCTAAATTATCCATAATATGCCGTCGATCCTGCCTGAAGGTAAGCGAAAACCATGTACGCAGTCATTTCCTACCAACGAAGTGAATTATTCAACCGCAACTCCAAATTCAGTTCGAAACGGGCGGCCGGGACCGCCGCCATGTTTTACGTACACTACGTAAACCACGCTGGCACGGTAAACGGTATGGGTCGTTTAGCGTTCTGCGCATGCGCATCTCGATCCCGCTATTCCGGTATGCCCTCTATTCCGGTAACCACGCTAAACTAAAGCTCTATTAGTAAGGTACACGACGCGAGGTGTTTCTTCGACAAATACCAAACTTTTTTTCAAACTATTATATGCGACACATGTTCACAAATGCTAAATTCACACCAATTTGTAGCTAATTACCATAAATTTACTAATGATCTGTTTAATCACATAAGGGCACTTATTGCGACTGACGTTAACGAAACGGGGCATATTTTCATAGACGACACACCGTCGACTGTAATTTCGAACGAGCGCTCAATGTAGCAGTTAAGTGCTTCTCCCAAACGACAGCCGCCGGAGTTAGTCTTCGATCTGCCCTCTTTATATTGTTCTCCCACTCGTCTAAACGTTCTCGGTCAGCAGGCGCGCTGAATAATGAGACCCGCTCGTTGTTTGAGCGGTATCCACTCGTACAATATGGGAAAAAACACGTGCTGTCTTTACGCCTAGTTTTCTGTGACGACATCGCGGTTCCGTCCGTGAACAGACACAAGTGCGAACCGCACGCACAGAAAAGAAACCCAGCAATGACATGCGGAGGCACCATACACTACCTGCTCGAAAGCAACAACGCACCGCAACCGACTGCGCTTACGAATGCGCATCCGAAGGGCAAGCGACGCGTCTCGATGCGCCGCTCGGTTAACACGGTCCCAAAGGGTGCATGTCGACTTCTGGTGGCCTCCGGTGGAAGGCGTCACCGGCGGTGCCTGCGTCTCCCATTGGAAACGCTCGGCGGTCGGCACACTAGTAAGCATTGACGCTTTTCACGGAGCAGTTTGTTCTCGAGAAATGAGATGGCCCCTTCGGCGGTGCGCCATGTTGCCTCAGTGAAAGCGCACGAATACGAAACCATTACTGCTTCTGCCCTGTTTCCGTGCAATCAGCTGTCGGAAATGCAACTGTGCTTTCGCTCACGCACTGTGCTCCAGTCATGCTGCAAAATGTGGAGCGGTGGATTGAAGTCGTCTGCATTAGTTGGCTGCAAAAATAGTGATTGGCATATTAAGGAATGGAATGAATATGTGTGACCAAGTTCATGGACCGTTGCTACGTATACGGATAGCCTCTGTAGCCGGCTCGTCTGAATGTACGACTTTCCTCGTGGATAAAAAACATAACTTATCCGTCAGCGTTGTATCGCTAACCTCCAAAGAAAAGACTTCAACCCCGGAACGTCGGCAAGAATGAATACCGCTCGTTAAACAATGACAAAGGGAGTAGCACCGCTTCCTGGCATGGTAAGTTTCGCGCACGGTATCTACACACATCAACCCCAACTCGCACGCAAACATGCGCACACTCCATCGCCAACGTATTATGAATATGTGAATGGGCGCACACTTGAGTCAATGCGCCAAAGCATGGGTGACAGCGACCAGCTGGTTCTTTATTCTATGCAGGCGACTATATCGACAGTACACGAATGGTCGAAGCTGAATGTTTCGTGACGGTCCACAGGAGTAAGAGAGTTACTAGCGATACTACATATTTGCTACAAGCTTTTACAAAGTACAGAACAGCCACGTTCCAAGCCTTGTGTTCAGCAAGAACGAATCTATTGCAACTGAGCACACCCGCGAGCTATTAGGCAGAAAATAATCAGATAGTGACCGCACCCACGAACTTCATGCACTGTGTCAGAATCGTGACATGCCGCTGCATATAGTTTGCCAAATAAAGAACGAAGAGCAAAACACACTGATTCTGATTTAATTCATAAGCGGAAAGCTTGGTTAGCTTGGAATACGTTTTAGGCCTCGTTATTAGAACAAACACAATATACGCTGCTGGTGCCGCTTGGACAAAGCTTAATGAGCTTCGAAGTCTTGTGTCTTTTGTCCTCTGAAGCTGTGGCCAAAGCTTTTTGTCGGCCACCCAGTCAGCGTCTACGATATCTCCCGAAACAGATGTTTCCTGAGCCGCACCGGGCGTCATGCACATGCATTGTAAACACGGAGGCAAGGGAGGCAGCTGAGGCAAGCAATGGATGCGTCACCACGTGATCAAACATGGCAGCGCCCAGGGGATCGCCGCGAAAAGGGTCAATATCTAGGCACTGCAGCTCGGCGTCGTGGTTGGCAGCATCCGCCCGCCATTGGCGCTTGCGTTCCACTTCGCGATTTCAACGTGGACGTTTCGTTGCAGCCGAAGCCAAAGTTCCGCTCGAGAAACTCCCGCCGAAAGCGGGCGTTGGCCCCGGCGAAAGCGTTCCCGCCATTGCCACGTTGACGCTGCTCTGCCCGCAACGTCGCTTCCTCGACTCGCCGTTGTCGCATGCGTTCGATATCTCGAATTAGTTCGGCGTCGTGGATAGCAGCATCGGCCCGCCATTGGCACTGGCGTTCCACTAGAAACGCAAACATGTAAAGAATAATTGAGAAATTCTTCAATACAGCGTCGGCTTTAACCCACTGCTAAACACCGGGGCCGCACGTTTCAGCTTCAACCATCTGTAAGGAAAGCGGTGTTTTTTTGACTCCGACGTGTTGAACAATCACATTTACAACTTAAGTAAGCAAGTATTGGAGCTGTACATAAAGTACTGAAAGTTGGGCGAGTTGGTAGCTATTAAACTTGAAACTGCAGCGCGCACACAAAAACGAAGACAATAAGGCGAAGGTAACAGACAGCGACTGTCTGTCAGCTTCGCCTTATTGTCCTCGTTTCTTGTGCGCGCGCTGCAGTTTCAAGCTGGACATAAAAATTAGATTTCACCACATGACAAAGGTATGAAACCGGGAACCAGTGACATATAACGGTATGTCCTTGCTTTCAAGACTAGTTATTTTTAAAAATCAGCGAAACAACTAGGCCGTAACGTTCATGTTGGCTTAAGGCGAATGAAGCTATAGCATTAAAATTCTGACATTTGAAAAAAAAAGCCGTTGTGTAGACTCTATGATTGCTACATAGTTAATCACCGAACGTTGGCTATCTAAGTACGTTTTCCTTTTAGCAATGGTGATCATTCGCGGAAAAAAGAAAAGACGGCGGCGAAAGCGCCCGATATGCTGCGCGGTCGGTTTCCTGCTCACCACACGATGGCCGCCGGCGGCTTTACTCGCCTCTATGGGTAGGTGTAGGTGGCTTCCACTCCAGCATTTTTTTAATCCTCCTAGAGTACAGAAAAGGAGACCACCAATTCTTGTGGCATATTTCCTCCTCCTTGACGGAGACGTGAATGTACATCGTCTTTTTCTTTACGTTTATATTGCAATTTTTTATGCAATTTGTATGAAAGTGTGCAAAAATTAGGTTATTTTATTGAAAATGTCGATCAGGCTTAGTTGTGACGTTGTTCGCCATAGCAGTGATTGCGAAGATGAGCATCGTCATCTTCATCGGCTGCAAGAGTAAGTGCTGGAAAAATCGCAACAGTGTCCATGTGACCCACATCTGCACTGTTTCTGCAGCCACCTCTGTCGGCCGCTTGGAGTTAACAACTATTGTGCCGGAACAGAGCTGTAAATACTAATATATATGCTTCTAGTATAACAATAGAACCCCTCTAACATGCACAAACACAGAGTGCACGTCTACATTTGCACGGAGAATTTGCCACTTAGTACGTGCGACTTCTAAGTCAACATCTTTGATGCTAGCTTGGGCCCTAGGTATGTGCCGCCTTTCATAATAATAATTATATAAAACATACTATCCACAATTACCCGCCAACCAAAAGATAGGTTACTAATAACATTAAAGTCTCCAATCATCTCTAAATGATGCATGCACCACGATTTTTTGGTCATATGCATGAATAATAATCGTGTTATGTGAACAGGACATCGTGAGAAACACTGAGAGCGCAAAGCAGTGGAAGAAGATGAAGGAGATTGCGTGCTCTGCTTGGATTTCACAAGCCCTGTGTATTTCCTGATGCGTAAGCTTTTGTTTAGTTTTCACACAGACTGAAAGCTGCAGGAAACAATTTAACCGGTGTTCGGGCTCTTATCGATTGCTGTAAAGTGTGAGATTGCTTTTTTTGTTTTAATAACACGCAGATAAACCAGTACACATTCCATTGCTGTGGGATGTCGCTAAAATTAATACTTATTTTTGTATGTTTTGCAGGAAAAGCAAGTGCTAGAGCTGAAGAATTTGACCTGCCAGGTACGTAGGTACCAAATGTGTCCGATGGTTACAAATATTTGCTCTTGTACAATATCTCGTGTAATTGCGTGTGTCTTTCAGTTGTCCACGTTTCTTGTCTCACTAATGTCCGGAACGATTTGTTACTTCGTTATAAAAATAAGAATGCATGCGTAATGGTGAACGGAGGCAATCATTCAGGTTTGAACAGCTTGCGAGATCAATTTCTTTGGACACACATGTACAGAATATCAATGATAAGTGGAGCTTGCAACATATTTAAATTCAATTCTAAAGTACCTGAAGGCAGTCAACCGCAATGTGCAGCCACGTTTTGTCACGACTTTTTGCTGGAATTCAGCCTACCACACAACAGCAAACAAAGCTTCTTCCGTTCTTTCTTGTCACGGGACCGGGTGCAGCGCCGCTACGCATGCTGCTGACAGTCGTCATCACCTTTCACTCGTGGCAGAATGCTGTCCGTGTTGTACTTGTGCGTTTATCACTTAAGAGCGTAGAAAAAAAAGTGATTTAATGCTTACCTCTTCTTTGTTCTTACTGACAAATTGAAGGAGTAAGATTGGATGTTATTGTCCAGGTGGTATAATATACCACTTGGCACTCTTACTTGCCTGATTTTTAAGAAAAGAAAATTTGAAATTGCCATCGCCAATGAAGTCGCCAGCTGTCGCCAGGGCGGCGCTAGCATAGACTTGTGTCACGGCCTATCGGTAGCTGCTGAAAGCAAAGGATCCGTTCCGGCAAGGTGGCCGCGTGAGAAAACCGGTTGGCTTGAACATACCTACGACTGAAAGTGATCGGCCATGTTTAGCATGGCGGCGACTCCCGCCTGCAGAAAATCGTTGCCGCTGGACGACGAAATGAGGCCGACGACAAGGACGACGAGGACTTAGCGCGGCACGCATGTACGTAGATGGGAAAAATAACTGTTAACAAGGAATATGGCCCGCCAGCGTGCGCATCAGTTTTGTGCGATCACGTGACTAGTTGTGCTTACGAAACTGCTTATAAATGTAAGCCCCTCTTTTGGCTCTCTGAACTTGAAACCTGGACCACAAACAAGGAACCAAATAATTAACCCTCGCGTGCTTGAAGCAAACGAGGTTTCGTGCCTTGATTACTTGGACATTAGCTACTTCTTACAACAGTAAAAGCCAGATCCAAATTTTTTGTGTCAGCACTCAATTAGGGGAAGAAAGACGGGTATTTGAAATAAATCACAAATGAAAGGAGGTTACAATGAACAGTTCAATGGAACATGAAAAGAACAGGTTGGACCGTGAATGTGAGAGGAAGGGACGTTGGGCGTGTACTTGCGCGCATTCTTGCTTAGTATTCTAGGCTTCTTAGGCCTATATTTGCTTATCGACTTATGCAAATACATACCCGCCGTGGTTAGTGGCTATGGTTTTGGGCTGCTAAGCACGAGGCCGCGGGATCGAATCCCGGCCACGGCGGCCGCATTTCGATGGGGGCGAAATGCGAAAACACCCGTGTACTTAGATTTATGTGCACGTTAAAGAACCCCACGTGGTCTAAATTCTCCGGAGCCCCCCACTACGGCGTGCCTCATAATGAGATCGTGGTTTTGGCACGTAAAACCCCATACTTTCATTAATTTTTATGCAAATACATAACGAAATTAACGGCAAAATGCGGCTTTAGTGCCGGTTCTTCAAAACACGCGCTGTCTCGTATGTAAGCAGTACAAAGGCAAACCCAGGCTTATGATTTTAAAGCCACCACCATAATTACGAAATCGAACTCCGGTTTGTGGGCAGGCGATCTGACAAAGATATCATATTCGACATCTTGAAGAGATGGAAGTAGAAGCCTCGCGGATTTCCGTAGATCTCGTCCAGTATGTATGCATCAGCACACTGTGGATTTTACCATAATGAATTCTCAGGTGAAATGAAATCATATTCGTTGCGCGTTTTGGCGATATTCTTCAGGGTGTTCAAAATCAAGCTTTACGGAATTTTTAAATATCGCTGTGGCAGGTAGCATAATTATTATCATTGAGCTGGGTAATTCGAAGAGGCGGAAATTAGTAGCACGAGAAATTGAAACACATATTAAACTAATTAACAAAATTTAACTAATTCAATTCTTAGTTAATTACTTTACGACAAATATTGCAATTTACGAATTGGAGCCGGTGAGCTTGTCAGGCGTATCCACTTGGAATGAATTTCCAGAATGACACCAGTTTGGAGATATGCGCCATCAAACTCGCCGTAAAAATGCACTGTTGTTCCACTTACTTTTAAAAAAAATGCCGTTTTATACATTGAAGCACAAAAGTAACTGGAACGCCCATGTATTTCGTCCCACACTTCGGGAAATAATATCTCGAAACTGGTGTCATCCCAGAAATTAATTTAAAGTGGATGCGTCTTGCAAGCTCACCGGCTACAATTCGTAAATTGCAATATGTTTCGTAAAGTAGTTAAATAAGAAGTTTATTACTGAATTTTTGTTAATTATTTGAATATGTGTTTCGATTTCTCGTGCTACTAATGTCCGCCTCTTCGAGTAACCTGGCTCATTGATTAGAATTATGCTACGTGCCGCAGGCGATGTTTAAAAATTCCGTAAAGCTTAATTTTGAACACCCGGTGTTTTCTTAACAGTCACTGAAAGCGGGAGAAGCGAGTCATTATATCGGGTGTTCAAACTAATGTTAGTCAAGCTGTCTAACGGGAAAAAATATTTTAAAAAGACGGTGCAAGATATACTCTCAAGACCTGCGGTGTTCGGTCTTCACACATCTGACGACCGAACACAGCAGGATTTATAACTGTATTTTGCGTCATCTATTTTAAACAGTTTCTTTAAACAGTCTGAGCTAACGTTAGCTCGGACACACGGTAGTTTTGCTTGTCCGTCTATACGCTTGATCTGAAAGTGTGAGAGGACTGTAATGCACATCCGATCAGCTTTTCTTGGCAGCAGAAGAGCGCTCAGTTTACTCAATTCACTGGAATCGAAATGAAGTGAGACAAGTAGATACAGTCGGTAGCAAAATATACGGGACATAAGATTCACGACAAATCGCTGTGTAGGTCACACAAACTACGGCGGTCTGAAAATTTGAATACTCTGCTATTTGCCCTGACTTCGCGGGAATTTAGCATTAGTGTCCCGTGAACTTTTGTGGCTCGCTGTACCACACAGATAACAAATTCTGGCTTCTTTACCGTCAAAACAAAGCAAAACGAAACAAAGGAGCGATTGCGCCCATCGCACTGACTGCAGTATAACGAGCTGGCAGTGGTCTCGGTGCACTCGATTAATGTGCGTTGCGAAACTGATAGAAATAAGGGAGTCCTTCGGGCGACGTTGCATGCCAAAATCTGTGTTTTCAATTGTTTCCTTGCCCGAGCATCATTTTGTGTGTTGGCTGGCTTTCCCTGGTTGCATCTTATCACCTTCACTTCTTGTTCTCAATAGGCGAGTTCTTTATGAATGACACAATAGGCGACATATGCAAACACCCGTAAGCAGTATTCCCCACATAATTTAACCCGTCCTAATCAAGGAGGCCAACCTCTCCTATATAGTTGCACTGTTGAAGCTCAGAAACGCGTTTCTGAGCCCACTTGCAGATTTGCGACGAAAGGAATCCGCACGCAAAGAGGCAGAAGAACAATGAGGACAATGACGCAGTTCTTAACAGATCATGACCTATGTATATATACAGGCAGAAACAGATCTGCTGAGCAGACGAATATACATAATGAGGCAGCTGTCATGTCACAGAGTAGAATAGACCGGCCACTTGCATCGTCACAATAGTTCTTTTTGACGTAATATGATTCCGTGGGCAGTTAGCTGCTGTCTCGTTTATTTATTTATCTATTTACTTAAAGTACTGCGAACCAACGTTTAGGTCAAAGCATGGTGGTGCAGATCATGTATCACTCCCGCAGGGGCGTCTGCGTAAGCAGGCGTTTGGTGTGTTGCGACACCACGGACCCGAGCACACGAGGGTTGGACCTTCCCACGTTTAACCGTGCGTGGCTTAGCCGTGTCCGGGGAAAAGGGGATCCTGGGGGTTGAGCCAATGCTGAGTGCTTGGACCTTTATGGCCCCTCGACGGAGGCAACACACCCCTTTGGCCTCGGCTTCACGTAGACGGCACTCCCGGACTGACCCATCCGGGAGAAATCGGTAGTTGCCTTTTCCTATCCTCCTCTCCATCCTTCGTCTTTCTCTCATACTTTCAATCTTTCCTGTCTTCTCCTCTCTTCCTCTTACTTCCGACTTCGCAGGCAGCAAGGGTTAACCTGGTGTATTCTATCCAACCTAGGATATTTATATTAGGTTATAGTAGCTATGTACAGCTGGCGTCTTCGTGGCTTTCGGGTTTCGTAGCGTCCCCTTGTTGGGCTCCATGGTGGGCGGCTGGCATAGCTACCGAAACTATAGCAACTTATATGGCTTTTTCGTCGTTTCCCCGACCCCCCGATCGCTCTCTTTCCAAGAGAGGGCGCACCGATGACTCTCTGAAGCTTTTTGTCCAGACCAAAGAAATATACCCGAAGTACCACGTGCTAAGTTGTCAAAACAGTGATAAAACTGCAAGAACACTATCACCATTTGTTGTTGCGAAATGCCTCACTGAGAAACTAGGTCCCGGCTATAAGGTCACAAAAATGGCCAGTGGTGATCTATTGATAGAACTAAATGACAAGAATCAGTTCGAGAAACTGTCCGGACTTGCTGAAATTGGCAATACCCCTGTATCGATGAACCCCCACCGATCTCTGAACAGTTCACGGGGAGTTATATCGGAACAAGATTTCCTTGACTTGAGTGAAACCGAGCTCCTTGAGGGCTGGAAGGAACAGCACTGTGACAAATGTCCAAAGAATTAAGATCAGGCGGGATGACAAAGAGATCCCCACTAAACACCTAATTTTGACGTTTTGCACAAGTACCTTACCAGAATATATTGAAACAGGCTATCTGAAAATCAAACTTAGGCCCTACATTCCAAACCCTCGCCGCTGCTTTAAGTGCCAGCGATTTGGTCACGGCTCTCAAAGCTGCCGGGGCCGTACCACATGTGCAAAGTGTGCGTCGCACGATCATCCTGCTGACACTTGTACTGAGACACTACACTGCGCAAATTGCGACGGTGATCACCCTGCATACTCCCGCTCATGTCCTTCCTGGAAGAGGGAAAAAGAAATAATTACGTTAAAGGTCAAAGAAAACATTTCCTTTCAGGAAGCGCGAAAGCGCATTTCCTTCCTACATATCGCAGGGTATGCTGGTGCGGCGCGTAAGGGGGCAACGCCGCAGCAGACTCCGGCATCGGCCCGGCCCACAAAGAGTGTGGCCGCGGCTGTGCCACCAGCCCCCCAGGCGACAGCAGCCAGCGCTGCTGCGCCATCTCTTAAGGAGGGTCCAGAGACCTCTGGGTTGGTGGCCTCCAAGGCCCTGCTTTCTGAGGCAAGGCCTACCCTGAAAACACCCCGCTCGAATGAGCGGAAGTCCAGCGGCTCCCAGGAGTCGATGGACACAACTACAAGCCAGCCGGCGCACCCAGCGCCTCCTGAGCGGCGCGAATCTCGCGACCGCTCCAAGAAAGACAAACCACGGATTACGGGGCCTGGAAAGGCTCCGTGAGCCAACTGGACTCCTGACACACAGCACAAGAACACAAACAATATGGATACACAAATATTACACTGGAACGTGAGAGGTCTTATGCACAACCTCGATGACGTTAAAGAACTTCTACACAAATACAATCCAAAGGTGCTGTGCGTTCAGGAGACACACCTGAAACCAACACAAGGTAACTTCCTTACTAAATACGCAATTTTCCGAAAAGATCGAGACGATGCACTCGCCTCTTCGGGCGGCGTCGCAATCATAGTGAGCAAAGATGTTGCTTGTCGGCCAGTTACTTCTCCGAACTCCTCTTGAGGCAGTCGCAGTCCGAGCGGTGCTCTTTCAGAAGTTGGTCACTATAACTTCCCTATACATCCCTCCGAATTATGAACTCTCGAGATCAGAGTTTCTAAGCTTTATCGCTGAACTTCCCCAACCATATATCGTTGTTGGAGATATAAATGCCCATAGCAGCCTGTGGGGCGACTCTCGTTGTGACGCGCGAGGGCGCTTAATTGAAAACTTTCTTTTCTCATCTGATGCGTCCTTGTTAAATAAAAAAGAGCCCACATTCTACAGCGTTGCACACAAAACATATTCATCTATAGATTTAAGCATCGCATCAAGTACACTCATGCCATATCTGGAGTGGAATGTTATCAAAAACCCTTATGGGAGTGACCACTTCCCGATCATTTTAACATCGACAAAAAGTGAAGAAAACTGTGCTCATGTTCCCCAGTGGAAGATTGATTCTGCCGACTGGAAACAATACAGAGAGCTCACCCATCTAACATGGGATGACATCCGTAATCTTAACATAGACGACGCAGTAGCATATTTCACAGCATTTATTGTAAATATAGCTTCCATATGCATCCCAGAAACACAAGGAAAGCGTTCGAAACGACGTGTTCCTTGGTGGAACGGTGACTGTAGGGAAGCACGAAGAAAGCAAAATAAGGCTTGGGGACGCCTTCGCGACTCTCTAACAGAAAATCTCATAAACTTTAAGAAAGTAAAGAGTGAGGGTCGAAGAACGCGCCGCCGTGCCAAAAGGGAAAGCTGGCAAAAATACATATCAGGCATAAACTCATACACAGACGGAAAGAAAGCCTGGAACCGAGTTACCAAATTAAACGGCCGGCAAACTAATCCTCTGCCATTAGTAAACAACCAGGGAAACACTCTTGAAGACCAGGCTGATTTTCTAGGTGCCCACTTCGAGTACGTTTCTAGTTCGGCCCATTACACAGATACATTTCTACGGTACCAGCGGCAAGCAGAGCGATTGCCCCTGGATCAGAAAATAACAAAGAATGAACCTTACAACCGTCCATTCAGCATGGCGGAATTTCAGGCGTCACTGAGTTGCTGTAATAAGACAGCGCCAGGAAGAGACAGAATAGCTTATGACATGATCAAACACTTACACCCTGAAGCCCACAAAACACTTCTGTCGATATTTAACTCCATATTCTGTGGTGGGTACATCCCGGCTGCCTGGAAAGAGGCAATAATAATTCCCATTCTCAAACAGGGCAAGGACCCCTCTTCGGCTAGCAGTTATAGGCCTATAGCCTTATCAAGTTGCCTGTGCAAACTGTTTGAGAAAATGACTAACCGGCGCCTGATCCATTTTCTTGAAAGTAACAAAATACTAGATCCCTTACAGTGCGGCTTCAGGGAAGGTAGATCCACAACAGACCACCTTGTCCGCATCGAGACAAATATCCGGGATGCCTTCGTGCATAAACAGTTTTTCTTGTCAGTGTTCTTTGACATGGAGAAAGCCTATGACACCACATGGCGTTTTGGAATCCTTCGTGATCTGGCAGGAATGGGTATCCGAGGGAACCTGCTGAACGTGATTCAAAGCTATCTCTCGAACCGCACATTCCGTGTTCGCGTTGGTAACGTCTTATCTCGTCCATTCACCCAAGAGACTGGTGTGCCACAAGGAGGTGTGCTGAGTTGCACTCTATTTGTTGTAAAAATGAATTCTCTCCACAGTGTCATACCACGCACAATGTTTTATTCGGTGTACGTGGATGATGTGCAAATCGGTTACAAATCTTGTAATCTTGCTATCTGCGAGCGACAGGTGCAGCTTGGCCTCAACAAAATTTCCAAATGGGCGGATGAGAATGGATTTAGACTAAACCCACAAAAAAGCACGTGCGTCCTCTTCTCGAACAAAAGAGGTCTGCAACCAGATCCCGCTATTGACCTTAATGGAGAACGGCTATCTGTGAGTCATGAATATAAATTTTTAGGCCTCATCTTAGATGCTAAGTTAACTTTTGTCCCGCACCTGAAGTACCTGAAAACAAAGTGCCTGAAGGCTATGAATCTGCTGAAGCTCTTGTCACGCACATCATGGGGAAGCGACAGGAGATGCCTCCTTAGCTTATACAAAAGCCTTGTACGGTCACGCCTTGACTACGGAGCCATAGTTTATAACTCAGCAACACCTAGTGCTTTAAAGATGTTAGACCCCGTTCACCATCTGGGTATTCGGCTTGCTACAGGCGCCTTCAGGACTAGCCCTGTAGAAAGCCTGTATGTTGAGTCGGATGAATGGTCCCTGCATCTCCAAAGAGCATATCTAGGTCTATCTTACTCCCTGAAGGTAAAGGCAGATGTAGAACACCCATGCCATTCCGCTATAAGCGACATATCGGCTGCCAGGCTGTATCAAAACCGGCCGTCTGTGAGGACTCCTTTGTCCATGCGTCTAGAAGCGTCGGCTGAAGAAACAGGCATACAACTACAGGAGAATGTCTTAACGGCTCTCAGTCGGCTTCCACCCCCTTGGGAGTGGCAGACTATTGAGTGCGATGTCTCTTTCATAGAGATCTCCAAGCACGCACCTGAGACTCATATACGTTCACACTTCCTCGAGCTTCAGGCGAAGTACTCATGTGCAGAATTTTACACAGACGCTTCCAAATCTCCTGTTGGTGTTGCTTACGCAGCTCTGGGACCATCTTTTTCAACATCTGGCGCACTAAATCCACATACAAGTATTTTTACAGCGGAAGCATATGCAATCCTCTCGGCAGTTAAACACATAAAGCTAATGAATGTTACCAAAGCAATTGTGTTCACGGACTCATTGAGCGTCGTTAGAGCTCTAATGAGTCTACGAAAACACAAGAATTCAGTTTTTAACGAACTCTACAGCTGGTTATGCTCAGCTTACATGGGCAACCAAGTGGTCATAGTGTGCTGGGTACCTGGCCATAGAGGCATAAAAGGCAATGTAGCTGCAGACGAAAGTGCCACATCAGTAGTTTTTAAACATACAGATACAAACATAGCTATCCCTCCCACAGAGCTGAAGCCTTTCTTGCGCCATCAGTTGCGGAGATTTTGGCAAAGGCAGTGGGACAGCGAAGCTTCAAATAAGCTACATATGATCAAACCAAGAATAGGAAAATGGATGTCCGAGAAAACGGCAAGACACAAGGAAGTGCTTCTCTGCAGGTTAAGAATAGGTCATACCTATGGCACGCACTCTTACCTCCTTTTTGGAAGTGATCCTCCAAAATGTGATAGGTGTGGCGACATCCTTACAGTCCTCCATGTTCTTGTCCAGTGCCCTGAAACAGAAGCCCAGCGTAAAAAGTACTTTCATCCCGCATATCGTCAGCACATCCCTCTTCATCCAGCATTCTTTCTTAACCATGAGCCGCTTTTTGATTTTAATACAGTCTTAAAGTTTTTAGCAGACGTAAACACTTTACAAATCATCTGGCCAGGGTATCTGTAGCGCAGCCTCGTCTTGCAGGTTGCAGCTGCAGTAGAAAAAGTGTTTACAGCACGTGCCTCTCAGCCCTTGATTTCAAGGAGCCTCTTGAGGCACTAATGCTATTGTATACGTTTTAGTACATCATTAATTCCTAACGGAGTTTTTAGTCATAACTCTAATCATTAGTCATTGTCATTATTTTATTATCAATATATTTTACGCAATTTACAGCGTCTTTGTTTTAGGCCTATTTACAGCCGCGCTACATCAACCATTTAACTCATAGACCACTCTATTCATAGTACACAGAAAAACCATCACCATTTGTCATGGCGCTCTTTGGCCATATCTGGCCCTTGCGCCAATAAAAGCCACATATTATTATTATTAGATCATGTATCAAAAGCAAGAAAAAGAAATAACACGAAAACAACATCCTCGAATGCAACAATATTGCTATACGCTTATGTTCAGCATTCATACGGAAGAAAGTTTGTTCGCCAAGGTATTAGCCATCGCAGAAGATCCTGTAATTCACCGAATAAGTTTTACACTACCACGTGGCATTCAGGGTCAGTGTTCACAAAAACGTTCTTACCCTAAAGCAGTTCCTAAGAACCGATGCCAGACAGACAATAGCAGTGATGGACATTCTAGCGACTCTGGCCGGCCAATGACAAGGAGCACTTCAGAACAAGAAGCTTTGTGAATGTGGCTTCTTATATTTTTTCCAGTCAATTACGTTATGTTGAAAACAGGGATACTACAAAAATATTCTTTCTATATTTGAATGGCACTTAACTAAAGTAGTGATTGTCTGGCAGCATAACCGGAGAAAACCTGGATGCACTCGGAAGTTAGACTGCTAAGCTGACCTTTTACACGGTAGGCGACCCTAATCTTTGACTTAGGTGTCTCTTAGTGGCACTCGCACCGCGGCGTTGGTGTTCTTTAGGTTAACTTTGTGTTTGTATGCTTTGAAAGAACGTCACAGACACAGAGAACCATCGCCTGTAGGTCTTCTTCTTGTGGGTAGGCTGTGGGGCCCGGCGGCTGCCTCGTCGACCACCTCCATGGCAAACGCAACGCACGAACCCGAGAAGCACGCGAGCGAACGTGTCTTTCCACTGGCACGATATGCGGGCGAGGAGCCATGGACGGCGAGGAGGAAGCCTCAGACTAAACGCCGCACGCAACAGCCGCGTCACATCAGGGAGGAGCTTTGCGCGGATCCTAACTGTCTTGCATGCGTTATCATGCGAACGACAATTAAAATTTTGGAGTCGGATATCTCGGAGCACAGACACTCTAGAAGAATTCTCCCAACTGATACTGTGTAGAAACATGACTGCTTCTAACTTCTTGATGCAATCATACCCACTTACTGCAGTCAACAAAAAGTTAAGTATTCAAGTTTAGTTAATTGGGCTGCTGACAGCGATAATTATAATCTCACGTTGTGCCCCTCTGGCCACATAACTTATTTGCACAGGTGGTCTTCGCATGCCTCCCAGTGCCTAATTTTAAGAAAACCGTAAAACTTAATATTGAACACCCTGTAAATTATCATCATTGACCATATTCAGCGTCTTCGGCATGTTCGTCACATTGCACGGACACCGGCGTCTTGTTTTCGCCCGGCGCGATGGCCAAGTAGTGTGTTTGCTGCGCCAAGTCCGCCCCATCATCGTAGACCAGCGTATGTGCCGCAGCGTTCATAGCCGCGCACACTGCACGGCACTGTCGGGATCCCGACGTTAGGATCCTGAAAGATGGGATTAAATGAGCGTCCGTCCCATAGCGAGTCCAAAGGGCAACTGCTGACAACAGCGCTGGCGCGATCTCTACGTCACGAGACAAAGGGGCACAGCGATTGGCGGGGCGTGCCGCCGCCGAGTATCGCGACACTTGTGAAAGCATCGGCGGTGGCGAGTGGCATAACATTGGGCCATTCATCATCCGTTTTGACAGCTGTGCTATGGCACAACTGACGGGAAACCGCCACGCACATGGAGCCGAAAATGTTGGACATGCCGGTCGGTCTACGGCCGCGATCTCCTGGAATCTCGCCCTTAACATCTACGCTGAAAAAAAAAAACACGTTAAATGTAGTCTTCTGCGGTCTACTTCATTTTGTTTTAACTGGTGTAGCTGGACCGCATTCTGTTACAAAGAAGCCAAACACCGAACTTCGTCAGTTCAGAGAGTCTTTGCTGCGATAGAACTATAGACCATATTTTGAAATTCATAACGTCACACTAACGCGGGCACGCTGAGGCTTCAGCGCGAAGTTAAAGGCGGCACGTTTGGCCTTCACTTTACCTAATACTAATAAAAATGTTAACGGGCAAATATCCAAAATAACATTTGCAAGGGATACTTAGTCTCTGTAGTGTCTCTTTGAAGTGGCACCAGCTGCTGTGCAACGTTTCGGCACCAAATATGCAAACATACATTTATTAGAGAAAATTTAACTTCAAGTAATACGACGGTTGGAGTCGAACAGACGCCAATAGGCAATGTATCCTATGCTCAGATATGAACAAACAAACGAGTAGAGCGATTCTTCGAGGTTCATTATATTTGCCTACTTATAGCAATTCCTATTTTCTATTTTATTTAGGAAAGTTTCCAAGGTAGGTATCTTCACTGCAGCCTTTTGGAACACTACTTAATGTTTTGCCGGAATGCCATAGTTTTTGTGACACAATTCATGAACTAGAATTTTAAATGCCCTGAGAGCTTGAATGAAAGATCAGGCGCTCGGCAATCGGTACATTTATTGCGCGATTCAGGCTAAAGAATCATGGCGTGAATGATCTTAGATATCCCAGTTAAAAGATATAAACTATAGAGAAGCTACTTAATTAGATCGAATAATTTACTACAATAAAAACATGATTCATTTAGTAGCTGCTAAAACTTCTTTTTTTTAGTTTAGGCATAACACATTGAATGGCAAAATTGTAGTCGGATGCAAATCAAAACAGGTTTCCGTGAAAATAGTTGTAAGATTAAGTTTACCCGACTCCCAAGAGAGCAAGCGAGATATTCATAAAGCTACCACGGTATTAGGCAATGGCGCGCTACAATATTTCTCACCCTCCGATACAAGCTTCGTGTCTACCATGTGTGTAGCACGCAGACCGGACGTGTATCACAATGGCGTAAGCGAGAACAGTGGTTCCCAAGCAATGCCTCGATCGTTGTTACGAATTACAGTGTTACCGCCAAGCGTAAGCTCTAGCTCGGGGCACACTTCGGTTTTCCGGTTAAAATACATGTATAATGAAGAAATTATGTGATAACACAGCCACTGCATTCATTGGTATGATGTTTTTTTTTTTAAATTCAGAGAGAAATTTAATTGTATAGTGACTCTAGAAAGCAAATATTTAATTTAGGGCCACAAATAAGAATTTACAGACTGCGTCAATTTGTGACATGGTTTGACCCTTTCACCGGCCAATTTTGTGTAGTGTAAAAAAATAACTCTCATGTTACTTTTACAATTGACTATAACTTTCTCTTTAAAATGTGCATTTTGTAGACAACATAATATAGTAGGAAGTATGCTTCCCGCGGCCCAATGGACACCCACAAGGCTTAATAGTTTTTCGTTTTATTTCTCTTCGTATCTTCTTTTTTCACTTTAGCATGGGTGGCATACCTTTTTCTTGACGTTATCTGAAAGCAACAGGAATAGTTCTCGAAACATATACTATACATAATGTCCTAGCTAAGTCGGGCCAGGCTACTCAAAAAAAAAAGAAAAAAAAAAGCGAGATACGAATATGCGACCGACGGCGTTTTGTTAATGGTCGCCTCGTGCCTACTGGTAATTTTTTTTGTTATCGACGCATAGTTAATTAGCAAAAATTTGTCGCGTCAATAATGAATTACTGGCATAATATCTAAAATTTAGACATCACATTCTGCATCGCACTCGAAAAACATCATGCAAATTTTTTTCTTATTGCAGTTTCTGCGTTAGTATGTTGGCTGTAGACCGGTATCATTTGGACAATATTGTTGAGAAATCAAGGACGCCGCGTGACACCGGCGTCCTTGCGCACCAAGGCTGGCAGGCGCGCGCAGCAGCTAAGCCCAGTGGGGCTGAGAGACAGACAGATACGGACCGAGCACCGGCTTCCGAGAACGAGGCGGCTGCACGCGCACGTCACGCGACTGCCTCGCCTACGACATCACGTCTCGCCCCGCAGCGTCGCGTCGCCGTATCTGCTCCGTCGAGTAGGGTTTGATTAATTGATTAATGGATGAAATGTACCCCGCAAAACGATTAATCTTCATCGATGTCCACCTTTCACTTAATCAACCTAACTGATTGGGCCTGTTCAATTAATCGTTTTCGAGAGTTTAACAGGAGTGACACTAAATCTTGAAATCGTACTGGAATGACGGCGCACGCATATTGCGCACATGAAAGTGGCTTGTTGGGCCAGCCACCTTCCTGTCACTTTGTCTATGTCTGATTCTCGATTTTTTGCTCGATTGTTTCTACTTTCAAGTTTGCTGGCATTCTCCAAGTATAACCATATGGCGCACGCCCGAGTGATACCGAGCCCCCCCCCCCTCCCCCCTTACCATGCGCTTCCCTTCTCGTCCCACATACCGCACACGCCACCACGCGCCAGAAGACAGAGGCTTGAAATGCGCTCGCAATTCAAGGCCACTCTTTGATGGTCGCGTCACCAAGGTCGATCCAAACAGGTCGCGAAGCTTCGGGCGAAAAGCGGTTCAGTACGAATTGTCACCGAAATCAGCAAGGGTGCTTATGGGAGCAGCGATTGAAGCGCGACAATGTTTGGAGGGAACAAACATTGGGAAAGAAAAAAAAAGCGTTTTTAATTAAAGCGAGACACAGTTAGATTCAGTCAACGAAAATAAAATTCCTAATCAATTTTACATACGCGTGACGGCAAAGGAAAAGACATTACGTCATTGCAAATAAACACCTTTTTTAATCGGCCACTGTTGACGCCGCTATCACTTGCAATGCCATGTAGCTTTTGAAGAGTGCAGAAAGGCGCGCTCGCGTTCACCTGTTACAATACGCCCCCCTCATACGCTGTGTTGTTTTGCTTTCGACGTTTGTATCAATTTCGTGACGCGGGTAGTTTCATCGTTTCTTACCCTGTTCAGTCAAAAGTAGTGAGTTACGACCGCCAGGTAATTGTTTACTTTAGTTGTTTTCGTGCGGCTGCGCTGGCTGACGGGCTTGGCGTCGGACGATAGGACGAGCACTCTACACCGAAAGCTTTCGTCGGCCTCCAAAGAAAGTATGCCCTGTCCAAGGGTGCGGTTTCGACACCCGTATGGCTGACCTTTTCCTGCATCGCTTTCTGCGCTGAAAGCTCGAAACACCCATGGAGTCGAATGGCGGGACATTTGAATATACAGCTCTAATGGCAGGCCACCACAATGAATTTCGCGCATTTGAGAACGAAATGACGTCACATCTGTTTGTAGGGGATATGGCGTCACATTATCTTTTTCTTCCACAGGAAGTGTTCCCTCCTCACACAGATGGCGCTAAGCCCCATGAACCACTAAATTCACTGGAACCTGGAAAGTACCGCAACCACCGGAGCGCGCGCAGGCTGTGCTGTTGTTGCCAGATTTGGTCCAACGCATCTCTCGCGCGGCAGCAGCTCAGCTATGTAGCTACGCTTTGAGCGTTTTATATTATCGCAAATTGACACACTTCATCGCGTTATTTACGTAAAAGATGAGATGGTGCATCTACTATGCCTGCGAAGCAGTACAGATAAGTACGATCGGAAAATTTTGACAGACGCCAAATTGCATGAAGCGAGACCAGCGACAGGACGGGCGCTCGAGCGGCCGTCCTTCCGTTTGTTCTCCTTGCCGATAAGGTTCGCGCTCGTTGGGAAGCTATCCAAAGAGTATACTACATTGCTTAACAACGTGCATAATTAAGCGACCTTACTCGTATTTTAAGCATTTTATACGTCGCAGGCCTACGTGAACCTCGGGTTTGTTTACATTGACTATTTTACCCTCGTAGCTAACTCGTAGCTATTCGACGCGTTACGGAAAACGCGAGCAGCTCTTTCCTCGGATTTTCTAGGCTAGCTACAGTGAAGAACGGCATAGTTGGTTTAAAATCTTAAACCAGTAATTTTCTTTTCCTCTGTATATATGGCTATTTCTTGCATATTGCAATTAGACTTCACCTTTAATTTTTGCTGTCTTTGTTATTTATTGTTGTTAAAGTACTGTACTGATTCGCCAGTACTATGCATCTTATTTAGGTGCCATTTTATAATATATATTCTTTATTTTTTCAAATGTCACTAGTGCCAACTATGTTTAATCTATAATAATAAGTTATAGAATAAGTCTATAGGATAATTAAGCTTATCCTTTATTAAACGTTTATAAAATTACGTTTCAAACTTGGTTCCAACTCTCAATCATTTCAATAGGGTCCTACAAAAGTAGATAACTGTCTTTCAACCTGTTTAAAAGTTCCCGGCAAAAATTTCGATTAATCAATTAATCGATGAAAAACCCTGCATTGTAAGCGATTAAAGGCTAAAATGATGGATGATTAATCGCGAATGGAATAAAAAAAAATGTGGTTGATCCCTCTTATATAGGAATCGGTATAGAACACGAAAGTGAAACGTGTCTTCACAGAAGTAGTGTAATGTTTATTGCACATTGATATATAATGTCTATTGGTGTTTTGTGGCTAAAGCGCCCTTAGGCGTTGATGCACCCACGCTGACGCCTGGTGGCACGTCTCCTCCATCACGACTACCAACGTCGATGACCATGAGCAACCGTCGTGCATATGGAAGCTGCACTACGCTGCACACGCTAGCACAACGCGAAAGACGAAGCACGTAACTGACACACTAATACAACGCGCAAGACTAAGCACGTAACTGAATCGTCACCGAGTCAAATCAGCGCGTACAGCGCGTCGTAATTGCAGCCTCCGCGATCAACTTCAGAAACATTTTCAGAGCTAATTGCGGAGGCCACGCTCCGCTGTGCTGAGTACGGTGAACGCCACCGGCGTTGGTAGTGCTTCTTGATGCCAGCGTCCCTTCGAATGCTGGCATCGAGGCGTCGTAGTGCTGAGACCACCGAAGCGTTCACTGTCGGTGCGCGTTAGTGTCATAATGCAGTACTTCTCTTTTCTGCTCGTAGGCGGCGGCACCGCCCCGAGCAAGAGCGCGGGTACACGGAGGAGTGTTAGATATATAAGGCGCGTCTGTGTAGCTCTCTGCAAATGCGTTTGTGGCGCAATGGGTTAAACGCTCGGCGATCTATCGTCGCGGACCGAGAGGTCGTGGGTTCGATTTCCAAATTTTGCATGTTTGTGGAACTTTTTCTTCTGGTTTATTTCTTTGTATTATGTTCGTGTATGTTCGTGTGACGTATTTCCGTGACGGAAATACGTCAGTGAAGTCTTGGTGGACCCCGGCATAAAACACTTTCGTGTTAAAAAGTTACCTGTCCCTACCCGTCGAGGCGCTCTGGCGACTGGACGTCGCGGCCATGCCCTCTCACCTCACGCAACTGGCGCGCTAAAGCGGCAGCAGGTGTTCCGATTCCACCGTTCTGCTCCGTCGAGGCGCGCTCGTGATGTGGCGTCTCATCCAATGGGAATTTAGGTGCCGCTTCGCCGCTACAGACGCCGGGTTTATCGCTCAATAGGCCATGTGACGCTTTCGCATCAAAATAAAGAAAGAGGAGTACAAGGAAGCCGTCAACTCCTGGAAAAGGTTTCGCTTGATTACAGCGCATATTCAAACAGGTCCCCGTCCGCCGCTATACAGCTTTAACGCCTTGCTTTTACGTGCTCTATTGCTTTTTTGATCATTTCTTTGAATTTCGCTGCAGGCGAGCTTTCCTTTTTCAGTGAGTTCGCGTGGCATATTAGACTGCCCCTTTGGGGTTATATCTTTGATATAACCCCAAAGAAAAAACCCCAAAGGCAAAGAACCGGGCTCAAGCCTGCTTGCCCATCTTATAGTCCCCCCCCCCCCTCTATAAACTGCCAAATTTGCCTCTTCTTGTCGCTGGAGAATGAATAATGCTAGGGAGCTATATTGTTAATTGGATCTGTCCATGTTGCAGGCACATCGCCGAGTGGCTCATTGGCGTGGGCTGCCTTATGGTTATCGGCATGTGTGGACTGATACACTTCTTAATATTCACAGGTAGGTGCGACCCTGACAACGCATTTGCTACTGCTGAGTGGCAGTCAGGCTCATTTCTTACACTGGTGAACATGGGCAGACAGATTAGCGCTTTGTTTTCAATGTATATTCTTGTAGAGGCTACCATCACAAACGAACCTTTTTTTTCTGAATAAATAGTTCTCAGTGTCGATATCTAAAACCCGTATTCGGTTCTGCCAAACGTATTGAAATAGTGGCGAGGAGTCATGTTTGCAACATTTACCTCGCCTTTTGATGAGGGACATTTCTTTGAAAAACGCGCGCGGGCGGCTTTCCTTGGCCGTTGTTATATTAGGAACACGTGAAGACGCAGCACGTCTTCTTGAAGGGCCCGGTACTACGGCCCGTAGGAAATTTTAGTTATGCACTAGAAGTTTTAAAGCGACAACCAAGGAGAGGTCTACCTCGTTATGGCTGGGCGTGGGGCTGGGCATGGCTGGACATGCATTGGGGCATGCGCCTTTTCTGTACAGAATTCGAAGGACACAACATTTGAGAGAAGCGAACTGCACGCACGCACGCACGCACGCACATCTTACGTCATGTAGTGTGCACGCCCAGGGGCTTAGCTGAGAGGCGAATTTTAAATTTTCATGTTTTCAAAGTGCACATCGGTGCAATATTTTGCAGACACGATCGAGTAGCGTTTTGGATACGCCGCTGTTTTCAGTTTCTCATGTCCAACCTGATGAGAAGCTTGATGAGGATGATTTATGAGTAAGTTTATTGAAGTATCACAGTTAAGTTCAGATGGCTGTCAGTGCTTTCTGGGAACTTATAGGGGGCCAGAAATACGGTGTGCAGTTGCAATAATATTGACGCAACAAACCGATAGGACGTAATGGTAATAGTGTGATTAGCTGTCGAACTACTGCTGTGTCAATTTACGTGTGTGAGAAATATATTTGCTGCCGTAATTTCTTATTCGTAATTTCAACAATTTTCTAAAGCTCCATTGGCATCAGAAAGGTATCTAGATACGACACCTGTCTCACCGGAACTCGGCACCAAGATCATGAAAAGCGCTACCAACTTCGTCCAACAGAAGTCCAACTACTCCCAGCAGGTCGCTAAAGTGTCCAAGCGAACACCTGCAGGTAAGTTCTGTCCAATATGAAAAAACAAAAAACAAAATATGTAGCGAAGTACCTGTATAGGTCACAGATATACGCGAAATTGCAATATAGTGGCCGTCGATATGAAATTAACTTGTTGATGTAACCTTCACCGATACACGCGTTGTTGTAGAAACCTAATAATGCTTGGTGTTTGAAGCTTACCTTTCTTTGTGAAAGGTCCTGTATATTGCTGACCATGGCTGCTGCTGATTGCTGCTGCTGTCTTTCCAAATAGTTCACACACAGAACAGCACACACATTGTCACGCAGTCGATAAACAAGATCTTGCCAAATGATGGTCTCCTTTAATATTGGCCGACACTTGTAGAAAAACCTTAAACGCTCACTACGGCTAATATAAGGAACCAATCGCATAATTCCTTTCGGAAAGCGCTACTTTCCTCACCTTCCTTCCAGAGGATTGGCGCTTCTGCTTGGTGGAGATCTCGCCTAGTAAAATAGGCCGATCCCGGAGACAGCGTAATCCGCCACCACGTGGTTCGCGTGGTGGAGGGGGCTGCGCGTCGTGCCGGACAATCACGTAATGGCTATGCTACATATAATCATCAGCCTATATTTATGTCCATTGCAAGACGAAGGCTCTCCCTGCGATCTCCAATTACCCCTGTCTTGCGCTAGCTGATTGCAATTTGCACCTGCAAATTTCCTAACTTCATCACCCCACCCAGTTTTCTGCCATCCTCGACTGCACTTGCCCTCTCTTTGGTATCCATTCTGTAACTCTAATGGTCCTCCGGTTATCCGTCCTACGCATTACATGGCCTGTGCAGCTCCACTTTTTTCTCTTAATATCAATTAGAATATCTGCTATGTCTGCTGTCTGATCCACACCGCTCTCTTCCTGTCTCTTAACGTTATGCCTAACATTTTTCGTTCTATCGTTCTTTGTGCGGTCCTCAACTTGTCCTCGAGCCTTTTTGTTAACCTCCAAGTTTCTGCCCCATATGTTAGCACCGGTACAATGCAATGATTGTAAAATTTTATTTTCAACGACAGTGGTAAGCTCCCAGTCAGGATTTGGTAATGCCTGCCGTATGCACTCTAACCCAATTTTATTCTTCTGTAGATTTCCTTCTCTTGATTAGGGTCCCCTGTGAGTAATTGACCTAGGATAAACGTACTCCTTTGGAGACTCTATAGACTGACTGGCGATCCTGAATTCATGCTCCCTCATGACTCATTCAAATGCTACATATAATGCAGTGCAAAAGGATAGATACATTACCGTTACCGCGAAGCCACATGAAGCAATAGTGCTATATAAAAAGTGCGTGAACGGTTCCTCGCACGCACATGGAAATAACGGCGCACATCATGCGCCTCTTTTTCTAGCGTTTATTGAAACGTTTAAAGAAAGCCTCGCTTAACCTTCGCGAACACGGCAAAGGAGAGACTGCTGCGGTGCCCACTCGTTCTCTGAGGCGGTCGGTGTTCCGCAGTTTCGCGCGACGAGGCACTGTTCTGTCCCTCCACCAGACACATTTCTGTTTTAATGCAGAGGTCGGAAACAAGGTGCCAGAAGTACATACCTATATCTAATCCAAAGTACATGGTATGAGACAACGAATGACCCGCGGCAAAAGGAATGAATAGCGTGTAACGAAGGCACGAAGCATTAAGAAAGCGCGTGGGGAAAGACGTCTAAGCAGAAAGTTAGCTCCGACGAGTAGAGAAAACATAAAAGGAATCAATAGCGTGTAACGAAGGCACGAAGCATTAAGAAAGCGCGAGCAGAAAGACAGCACAACAGAAAGTTAGCTCCGACGAGTAGCGGAAACATTAGTTAGAGTTAGGCGAGTTAGTACTCCTCACCGTGTTCTTCCACGCTAAGAGCACTGCCAAAGGAAGAACTAACGGAAATAAAAAGAAGAAAAGAAGCTTAATTAAAGCAGTAATAATAAATAAATGCCAATAAAGTAAACTTATTTGTTCCGGGAAAAACAAAAGCAATTATACAAATAAAGAAAGGTTATAAAGCTTCATGCCGATATGTTCATCTCGTCAGCTTCATTAGATTATCCTGCACGGGCTTCGCTTCAAATCCCTGGTGACTGTATTACCGTGGCGTTCGCAGTACCAGCTCTGTTGTGCGCTATGTTGGCTCCAGGGCGGCTGCCCAGTGGGTCCACCGACCAGAGCTGGGTGTCCTGGAGAAAGCTGCCAGAGCCCAATGTCTGCGACTACATCATCCTCGACATTGAGGCCAACCCGGATGGGTCATACAACGGTGCGCTGGCTGATAGCCTTTTACATGCTAGTAGATGGCAGAAAACAATCGTGTACCCAGTGCGCAGTTAAAAGTATTTCTTCTGGCAGTAAATCTTATGCAGTTACGAAACGTTATGCCTTGCATTTCTCTTTTTTTTTTGTAAGGGGAAGGGGTGGGGTGCGATGGCGGATGGGAGACAGGAGCCTAAATATTAGCTTGTGAAAACAGTGACTGGCAATTTTTCCTTTTTTTTACAGTTGCATAAGCTAGGTAAGCGGATGTGGGGCTGATGTATAATTGGTGGCTGACAAACACGGTGAGATGTGTTCGCTAATAGCGATGATTTTCTTGAGGTAGTTACACTTTGGAATTGCTTATACAGTTACACGTTAAATTTGTTTTCAAACCACATATGACATAAATAAAATAGATAAAGCACGTGCCTAACATATTACGAGGGTCGTGGCAAATATTTTTTGTAAGGAATACATTAGGCATAATATATTCCTTACGAACAATCGTTGTACTACGCTACGCCATATGCATATGTATTAGATGTCGGAAATAGAATATATGTTACTTTGGTGGTAATCTTTGTTCCAAATGCTGTAAAGCAGCGCAAATGTAAATGACGTGTGATGGATGCTTTGTTGGAAGTTCTGGCATCCCACTCTGTTACAGTTTGCAATGAAAACTGATCCAGTTTAGGTAATTTCGGTATCTACAGTCAACTGGTTTATCAGGGGAATCGATGTACCCTAACTCGTGTATAATAAACTTAAAAGAATGTTCCTAATGCGCTTGTTATAGGCCTGATTGTTATCTCCAGTGAAGAAAAGAAGCAAGAAATTGAAATCCACTTATTACAGCCCCGCAGGGGCGTCTGCGTCAGCAGGCATTTGGTGAGTTGCGCCACCACGTACCCGAGCACAGGAGGGTTGGACCCTCCCGCGTGTAACCGTGTCCGGGGGAAAAGAGGATCCGTGGGGGTTGAGCCGATGCTGGGCGCTCGGACCTTTATGGCCCCTCGGCTGAGGCAACACACCTCTTTGGCCTCCGCTTCACGTAGACGGCATCCCTGGGCTGACCCACCCAGGGGAAATCGGCTGGTCGCCTTTTCCTATCCCCCTCTCTGACCTTTTTCTTTCCTATCTCCTCTCTTTACTGTCCTGTCTCCTTTTCTCTTCTGTTACTTCTACATTTCCGTAGGTGGCTTGGGTTAACCTTGTGTATGTGCCCTCTCTTGGGTATCTTATATTGGGTTATAGCAGCAATGCACGGCTGGCGTCTGCAGCCTTACACCTTAAGCGCTGCAGCGTCCCCTAGTTGGGATCCGTGTTGGGTGGCCGCCATTGCCGCCGAAATAAACCGAACTAATATGGGAACACCTGCATTTCCCCGTCTACTTGATCGTCACCCTCACAAGAGGGGGCGCACCGATGAAATAATAAACCTATTCAGACCGAAAGAAATTTTTCCCCGATTCCAAGTTGTGCAGTGAGAAAACTGAAAAACCAGCTCGAACCGTATCCCCTTTTCTTGTTGCGAAAGGCTTGACTGACGCCCTTGGCCCACGTTAAAAGGTCACCAAAATGGCGAGCGGGGACCTCCTGCTTGAGATCCGTGACAAAGTGCAGCACAATAAATTGAACAAGCTTGTGGCATTTGGAGACATACATGTTACCGTCTCATCTCATCGGTCTATGAACACAGCACGTGGAGTAGTGTCTGATGCAAATCTAATCGACTTGTCCGAAACCGAACTATTGGAAGGCTGGAAAGAACAAAACGTAACAAACGTACAGCGCATCATTATCAGAAGAGAAAATAAGGAAATTCCCACTAAACACCTGATTCTGACTTTTGCCACTTGTGAGCTGCCACAAACCATAGAAACCGGATACACAAAGTTAGCTGTCAGGCCATACATCCCCAATCCCAGAAGATGCTTCCAATGTCAAAGATTTGGCCACGGCTCGCAGAGCTGCCGTGGTAGACTCACATGTGCGAAATGTGGAACGGAAGGTCACTCCTCAGACAACTGTGAAGCGACACCTCACTGTGTAAACTGTGATGGTGAGCATCCAGCTTACTCCCGGTCTTGTCCGAACTGGAAAAAAGAAAAAAAGAAATTGTCACTCTCAAAGTTCGTGAGAACATCTCCTTCAAGGAAGCACGTAAAAGGTGCTTGCCATTCCACAACACAACATATGCCGAGGCGACGCGTCAGGGGGCAACGTCGCACCGGCCGCCGCCACCTGCCCGGCCCGCGCGCAGCGAGCCGCCGGCTGTGGCAGCCGCCCCTATGGTGGGAGCAGCCAAGGCTGCCTTGCCATCACCGAACTTGGCCACACCAGTGGTCCCTGCTAGCTCTGGCAGCAGCCAGTATAGCCCGGAGGCTAAGGAGGTACCGTCAACCTCCGCACTGGTGGGGACAAAGGCTTCGCCTTCCGAGGCGAAGCCAAACCGACGTGCACATCGCTCGCTAGAGCGAGTGTCCAACGCCTCCCAAGATGCAATGGACACAACTCCTTCTCAGACGGCACACGAAGCGCCTAGGGAGAGACGACACTCCCAAGAATGCTCCAAAAAAGATAAAACACCAGTTAGAGCGCCTGGAAAAGGCTCTGTAAAATAGACTATACACATCCCTTGAGACACACAACACCTTTTATTTTCCTCCAACATGAACACAATATTGCAGTGGAATGTTAGGGGACTAGTCCGCAACCTAGACGACATCCAAGAACTTATCAATAAATTTAATCCAAAGGTACTGTGTGTTCAAGAAACACACCTAAACTCCAAGAACACCAACTTCCTACGCCAGAAAATTGTTTTCCGAAAAGACCGCGAGGATTCTGCCGCATCATCTGGTGGTGTGGCCATCATACTCAACAGAAGTGTAGCCTGTCAGCAACTTCCACTCAATACGGCACTTGAGGCGGTAGCCGTTCGTGCTCTACTTCTGGGTAAACTCGTAACCATTTTCTTGCCCTACATACCCCTACATTATCCTTTACACAAGCATGAATTTCAATCATTTATAGATGAATTACCGGAACCTTACCTCGTTCTTGGCGATTTCAATGCACACAGCAGCTTGTGGGGCGACACGCGTATCGATGCGCGAGAACGCCTAATCCAACAATTTCTTTTCTCCTGTGTTGCGTGTCTCCTGAATAAGAAGGAACCCACCTACTACAATCTCGCAAACAAAACATTTTCTTCCATTGATGTCAGTGTAGCTTCCCCGTCTATATTTCCTGAACTTAAATGGGAAGTTATAAAAAATCCTTACGGGAGTGACCACTTTCCCATACTGCTGAGATCACCACTACAAAACGAACCTCCACCACAGGCTTCACGGTGGAAGTTCGATAAGGCAGATTGGGAGAAATTCCAAAGTCTTACGAGTAGTATCTCGTGGTCTGACATATCTTCGATGGGAATTGATGCTTCTGACGAGTATCTTACATCCTTCATAATCGATGCCGCTTCTGAACGTATACCAAAAATGAGTGGTGCGACCTGCAAACGGCGTGTCCCATGGTGGAACGAGGAATGTCGGAACGCTCGTAGGAAACAGAACAAAGCGTTGGGGTTGCTACGCGACTCCCCAACTGCGGAGAATCTTGTCAATTTAAAAAAAAATAAAATCAGAGGGGAGAAGAACGCGCCGACAGGCCAGGAGAGAAAGTTGGAAGAAGTTTTTATCAGTCATAAACTCGTATACAGACGAGGGCAGAGTCTGGAAGAAAGTTAATAAGATAAAAGGGCTACAAACTTCTTCACTCCCGTTGGTAAACACACAAGGCGACACTCTGGAAGACCAAGCTAACTGCCTAGGAGCACATTTTGAACAAGTGGCCAGCTCATCTCATTATTCGCCAACATTTAAAAGACACAAGGCTACCATAGAAAAACAGAAACTAGAAAGAAAATGTACTGGAAACGAGGCATACAACCAGCCATTCTGCATTGCTGAGCTGTATGCATCACTTGGTTGTTGCAACAAGTCTGCGCCAGGCTCTGACCGCATTATCTTATCAAATGCTGAAACACCTTCCCCATGAAACAAAGAAAACTCTCCTCTCCCTATACAATGCTATATAGACCTCCGGCAAGATCCCCTCTGCCTAGAAAGAGGCCATTGTCGTTCCTATACTGAAGCAGGGCAAGGACCCATCGTCTGCTTCGAGTTACCGCCCTATAGCACTAACAAGCTGCCTCTGCAAACTGTTCGAAAAAATGACAAACCGCCGACTAATACATTTCCTCGAATCAAACAAACCGCTTGACCCGTACCAATGCGGGTTTCGAGAAAAACGATCCACCGCCGACCATTTGATACGTATTGAGACGCAAATTCGTGAAGCTTTTGTCCGTAAACAGTTCTTTTTCTCTGTATTCCTTGATATAGAAAAAGCCTACGATACCACCTGGCGTTATGGAATACTTCGAGACCTCTCACACGTTGGTATACGTGGTTGCATGTTAAATGCCATCGAAAGTTATATTTATCTAATCGCACATTCCGTGTTCGTGTGGGAAATGCTTTATCAAGACCATTTGTGCAGGAAACCGGAGTGTCACAGGGCGGGGTGCTCAGTTGCACTCTCTTCATCGTAAAAATGAGTTCCTTGCGTCTGTATATCCCAAGAAACATGTTTTATTCTGCATACGTCGATGATGTACAGATAGGTTCCGCCTCGTGCAATCTCGCAGTCTGTGAGCGGCAGATTCAGCTTGGTCTGAACAAGGTGTCTAAGTGGGCAGATGAGAATGGATTTAGCCTTAACCCACAAAAGACCACCTGCGTTCTGTTCTTCAGAAAGAAGGGTATGCACCCCGATCCTGACATTGAGTTGCAGGGAAAACGTGTGGCCGTAAAAACAGAGCATAAGTTTGTAGGTGTGATTTTAGATGCGAAGCTAACATTTGTGGCACACATATAGTATGTAAGAAACAAGTGCATGAAAACAATGAATATTCTAAAATTATTGTCACGCAGCGCTTGGGGTAGTGACACACAGTGTCTTTTGAATTTGTATAAGAGCCTCATACTCACAAGACTAGATTACGGCGCCATAGTGTACCATTCTGCTACGCCAAGCGTCCTAAGGATGCTGGATCCTGTACACCACCTAGGCATCGGCATAGCCACTGGTGCCTTCAGGACAAGTACTGTGGCAAGCCTGTATGTAGAGGCAGACATGTGGTCGCTTGACATGCAACGTTCGTACCTAAGCCTCACCTATTTCATGAAAGTTAATTCGAACTCGGAACACCCGTCCTTCTCAACCGTAAATGACATGACCAGTGCCATACTCTTTAATAAACGGCCGACAGCAATAGATCCGTTCTCAGTACGTGTAAGGAAAATTGGTGAACAAATAGATATCCCACTACTTGGAAATACTCTGATGGTCCCAGCAAAGCCAGTGCCACCGTGGCAGTGGCAGCTCATAGAGTGTGATACCTCATTTGTAGAGGTCACGAAAGACGCTCCAGAGGCACATATCCGAATGCATTTTCTGGAAATTCAGTCCAAGTACGCGTCCTGCACTCAGTTCTACACTGACGCTTCCAAGTCACATGCAGGGGTATCTTATGCGGTAGTCGGACCATCGTTCTCCGAGTCCGATGTACTGCACCCGGAAACAAGCATTTTTACGGGTGAGGCCTATGCACTTTTATCGGCTGTGAAGAGTATAGGCAAATCAAAACTCAAAAGATCAATAATATTTACAGACTCCCTAAGCGTCGTAAAAGCCCTCATGACTCTACATAGACACAAAAACCCTGTACTCATTGAACTGTATTCTGCTTTGTGCAAAGCATACATGTCTAACCAGCATATTATTTTTTGCTCGGTGCCTGGCCATAGAGGCATCGAGGGCAATGTTCTAGCTGATCAAATGGCCACATTAACTACATCGCGAGCCCTTAACCCTACCACTTCTATCCCTGCCACAGATCTCAAGCCCTATCTGAGAAAGAAACTTCGAAGCCACTGGGAGCGCTTGTGGGATGCCGAAACGAACAATAAGCTCCACTTAGTTAAGCCACAGATTAGCCCCTGGCATCCTGTTACGAAAATACGAAGAACTAATGTCCTATTCTCTCGTCTCTGAATAGGACATACATACGGCGCCCACAATTTTCTCTTAACTGGAAATGACCCGACAACCTGTGGTAGATGTGGAGAGAGGCTTACCGTGCTCCACTTGCTCCTGGAGTGCAAGGAAGCCGAAAGAGCCGAAAGAGTGAGAAAAAGACACTTCCCTCTAGCGTACCAGTACCGTCTCCCTCTCCACCCCGCTATGTTTCTTGGCAACGAACCTTTTTAACACCAAAGCTGTTCTGGATTTTCTGAGCGATGTTGTACTGCATGTTATTTCCCAATAGTTTCGTAGCGCGTCCTCGCTTCAGAGGATGTCGCCGCGATAGTAGTTTTGCATAGCACGCGCCTTCAGGCCCTTACGTTTTCAAAGGGTCTGTCACGGCTGTAGTACTTTTTAAAAACATTTATCTATGATATATTTTCGTCTATCGTCATTACCTTGCAATTTGTTCTGTCATGATCATAGTGCACCTCATTAGCCATTGCCATAATTTTACTACATATACATTTTACGCATTTTACAGCGATTGTTTTTAGGCGCTTTTACAGCCATGACACATCTACCTTTCGCAATTCATTGCTCCATTGTCAACTCATGAACACTGACCTGGCGCTCTTTGGCCATACCTGGCCCTTGCGCCATTAAACACCATACATCATCATCATTATTGGAAACAGAACTACACGAAAGTACACAACGGAACCGATAACAATACTGAAAGCCTGGAGAGTTGAACGTGATTTATCTTCCGATATCTGTTTAAGTCCAACGAAAGACAATGACCAAATGTAAGGACACACAGAGCGCTGTTGGGAGTTTATATTGGTTCTTTTTCAACATATAGGGTGTCAGCGCTGTCTTTTCGCGTTTTTACTACAATTCATATTGCTACCAAGGCCGCTCACCTTACTTCGTATGACATTGCTGTGTTGCTATCGCATTCATTGCTTCGCCTTTAGGGCGAAACTGTGACATTTTTTCAACATATTGGGTGTCAGCGCTGTCTTTTCGCGTTTCTTCGTCCATCGTTGTCTCTCCTTGTGATGAAAAAATCATTTGAAGATGAATACACGTGGTAGGCAATAGTAATATTTGTCTCTGTCTTGAACTGCGTTTCGGCGTCAATAAAATGATCTTCTGAAAAACAAGTTTCCCTCCCTGGAGCCGGCTCCTAACTTTCAACGGTTTGATCAGGATTGTCAACACACGTGGCAAAATCTCGCGATTTGGTATTGGTAGAATCTCGCTTTGAATGCACAACCTGCCGTGGGTCCACTTCAATTGGCAGCTGATGGCCCGAGTTCAATGTATTCAATGTTCAGTTCAATTCGTTATGGCAAAATAATGCCTACATGCCTACACCTACAAGCCTATCGGTCAGTAAGTTTTGTATATTCATCTATAAAGAATATTTCGCTTTATCCGGTTTATTCGCATTTGTTTTTTTTTGTGTGTACACGAGGGTCGAGATTAAAAACGTTGCGCGTATCGAGCGAGCTATAGGCGGGCGGCTTAGAATGATGTGATAGGGGAGTTTCGGCGTAAACCATTAACTTGTAGCCGACTCAATTATGTCGACTGAAGTTGATGAAATTTACATGCAATATGTTTAATTCGACCAAGAGCAACCTAACGAACTCTAATGACTTGGTGCGGCTGAACTATATTGTGCTGGAAATTCCGCAAGAAGACCGCGAACTTGTTGTACAATTTTGATTTAATGTTAACTTTTGTGGATGGAGTAGGCGTTTTAATGATTCTGTGTGAGCTGTTCGTGATATCAGAAGCTAACTTTAATCTTCGCTTTCTTTACCGCCTTGTCGAAACGTTTCTGTAAACTGTCTTCATTCTTCCATATTATTCAAGGTAAGTGAAGCGCACTCACAAGGTAGACGCCAGAAGGTGCCATTGCTGCATTAGCGATCTGCAAAACAGTACACAAGTCTAAATCTCGCTAACATGTTCAACACGCTAGCTAGGTTATCCTTTTGTACCGATCTGGCACTAGCTCAACTAAAGATAATGTATGCTCTGATGATATCTGTACTCTTCATCAACACCAGCTGAGGGCTCGTAAATGCGGCCTATAAAAATTGGCGCAGATTTGACACCTTCCAAACGCAATCGTCTGCCTGCAAACTACATAAATGCATTTCTTCTTATTATTGTTCACAGAGTCTGAGTATAGCTTCTTGCTGACCTATAATACTACTGCGAGATTCTTGTTCACTTTCGGTTCGGAATCCTTCCTGGAAGCCAAGGCTACGTTCCGAAGGACGTCGTTTCGCAAGAGCGCCGCTCAGCTCTACAACAGTCCAGGCGTACGCGGTTTTGGTCTCCTAGACGGTGACAGCGGCACCAACGGCTGGGCTCTGACCGACGCTGTCATCAGACACGCGGTCCAACTTTTTTCGGTGAGCATGCTACGAGCGCAGTCGGTGTACCATGATAGCAGCAGGAAGGCACGACCCTACTGATGCCAAGTGTGGACAAGCAAAGATCGGAGTGTGGAGTACCCGCAAACCTTCACTTAAATCTCCGGAGGGAAATGCCGTAACGCTAGCAAACTGTATAAGGCGAATAGTCTCGTTGAAAACCAAATGATCCGCCTAATCAGAAATGGTGTCGACAAGTTTCGTCTGCTATTATCTCCTGCTTGTCCTATGACAGTATTCTGGAGAAAGTACTAGTTCGCTGAAACTCTTGCCGGGGGACCTTCGGTGTAGATAGGGTTGCCTAAAAATCAGTGAATTATTAGAGCTTATATCTAAAAATGAATGTTATATTTTCAATATAAATTGATAAAGAATATGCAGAAAGACGGCAGTGACTGCTTTTCGCAAGATTTGTCAAAGTGCTAAGTTAGCTAATGAGGATATTCACATTAATGATAATGCACATTATCGAAATGCCGGTAACGTTGATTGATCGTTGTTTGCAAAAAGTGATCTTATTATTTCCTAAATGAATTCAACAGGTGTCAATGTACTAAGAAACCTTCAAACTACCCCAGCTGTCAACACCTAAAACTGCGTACATTAAGATCTCAAACGAAAGTGCTCCAGAACACTGAAATAGCACATGGCTAAAAATTATTTGGTGCCGCATCATTGCAGAGAAAGCTCCCTGGTAAATGAAATTAAAATGAAGACATGGTAACAACATCGTTAGATGCGCTAGGTCACAACGTTTTCAGACAGGTCTTGAATAAACGTGTGTGGGTAGAGAAGTTGGCCAGCTTTTTTTACTGTGTTTTTTTATTGAACAAAATCATGCTACCAAACAACTGTAAGGAAAATTTTATCTGCTTTTCAAAAAATACCAGGCAAATTTGACATTGAAATTTTAAGCCGTAAATTTTGCTTAAGCTAATATGTGTTTTGGAAATATTCGTCCTGTGTCAACGAATGCCTGTCGTCGTATCGAATAATTCTGTTCACTCGAAGACAGTAGAACGCTGCCTTCACTCAGAACTCGCAAATTCGTGCACGCATCATGTGGAGTACAGCTACGAGAGCTAAGCCGCTCAAAAGGAATGTGTTGCCGAGCACGGCACTGACACTAGTGGCAGGAAGTCTTTCGCAAAAGCCCAATACAAGGAAACGTAGAATGAAACGTCTGAACTTGAGGCCTTTTTGAAGGATCTTGTTTTTAAGCGGCGGGATAAGAGAGCACCTATCCGCATCCGAAAGCGAGCAACAATTTGAGGAATTGCAAAGCTTAGACGAGAGTACGCAGGCTGTAACATTGGGAGGGCTCGAGGCTTATCTTAAAAACGAGATTGAGAGAACATCTGGTGCCTCTGCTTCGTATGATTCTGAAATGTACTATACTGGAGTATTAACTTATTTCAATATTTTTTACTCTAGGCTTACTACTGGGCCATTGCAGGAGTGAAACATACTTAAAACACACGTACTAATGTACTTGTATACAAGAATAGAACTGAACACCTATATGAAGCAATTCGCTTGTACAGCAAAAAAAAAAAAAAAGAAGTTCAAGAGTATAGAGTAGATCAAACAGATTTACACCTGATTTTACTTAAACATATACACTGCCAAGTTATATTTCTGAGATATACGCATTATGCGCTGTAGTGAATGCGTTATAAAGAATTGATAAGCAAGATCAAGCTTACTGCGCTTGTATGCTCGCTGCAATACGTACGTAATATCAATAGTTGGAAGTCAATTTTCTTCCTTGGTAGTGTGTATTCTACTTTGCGCTAAGCTTCACAAGACAGCAGGCTGTCAGTGTAAAAGAACCTTACACATACGTAATCACAACGTACCGCCATTGTCATTCAGTGCACTAACTTGCTTGGGTGTACGTAATTGGTATCACTGTTTCCGAGTTCAGCACGTTATGCTGGTGAAAAATGAAAGAACAACGATGACCGCAAGCTTAATGTGTGCCGCAGTGTCATCTTCTGAACGTTTATTTGAGGAAACGTCTCAGCATCATGAAATGCAAGCTTATCTTTACTTACTTTCACTGCGCGCACGATGTGTCAAGCTAGGCAACAATGTTTGCAGAAAGTCGGCTTCCACTTGTCTTGGCAAAGTGAAAGAAAGTGAATAAAAATGAGTGTTGCAATGCATTGTTGTTAGCAATTGATCCAGATGTAAAAAAAAATAAAATTGCATGTGGCAATTCGCTAAGCTTGAATCCTTCTTGAGTGTTAGAAGTACCGATTAGCCCACGACTCTTAATCTAAGATTCTAAATCCGCATTTTTCTGTAAAAGAATGTGCTGTGATTGTGGAGGGTTGAAATAAAATTTAAACAAATGACTGTGAGGCTGGAACTATAGTATTGTAACGTAGATCGAAGACGGAGTCTTGAAAAAATAGACGCTTCTCTTGAATGGAGGGCCAGAAGAAGAGCGTGCAACCTACGCGCTTCGTCGTCTTTCATGGCGCCGACCTTAGCGCGCGCCGTCCCGCGATGCGGGAGCCGCCCATCATTGTGTCAATTGCCCCCCGTGCGAAAAGCGACCGTCTCGGTCGCGTCAAAAGTTCTTTCAGCCACGATAATAAATGGAGCTCCTCAGATGCACCTTGGCGTTCACGTACGCGCATAGTATGGTTTCATGCACACTACATGAACAACTTCAGCGTGAGGACGACGACGGAGCGAACCGGGGCCGGAACTGCAGGGGACGACTTCGTAGGTTACGTCACTAAGGCGGCGTGTAACCTTGTATGGACCGAAATACCGGCGGAGCAACTTTCCCGAGAGTCTACGGCGACGGATGGGCGTCCAGACCCACACGCAGTCGCCGGTATTGTAATGGACGTCGCGTCGACCCTGGTTGTATCGAAGGGTGTCGGTATGCTGTTGTCTCCGGATACGATGCCGAGCAAGCTGGCGGGCTTCTTCGGCTCTTTGTACAAACTCTTCCACGTTTTCGCTGGTCGGGACACAGACACAGGTAGCACGGCGTCAAGAGTTGAGGTGACGTGGCTCCCGTATACAAGATCCAACGGCGTAAACTGTGTAGTCTCCTGTACAGCAGTGTTATACGCAAAGGTCACATAGGGTAAAATCTCGTCCCACATCTTGTGCTCTACGTCGATATACATGGAGAGCATATCAGCCAGCGTGCTGTTCAGACGTTCCGTTAATCCATTGGTTTGAGGATGATAGGCAGTGCTCTTGCGGTGAGAGGTATGTGGCAGCTGGAGAACGTCCTGCATAAATTCTGCTGTAAATGCTGTACCGCGATCCGTGATGAGCACAGACGGTGCACCATGTCGTAGGACGATGTGGTGGACTAAGAGCTTGGCCACTTCATGCGAGTTTGCTTGCGGAATAGCTTCGGTTTCGGCATACCGGGTTAAGTAGTCGGTAGCGACGACTATCCATCTGTTGCGCGAAGAGGTCACTGGGAATAGCCCAAGTAGATCCATTCCTATTTGTTGGAACGGTGCTTGAGGAGGGTCCACAAGGTGGAGAAAGCCAGCCGGTTTAAAGGGCGGTTTCTCGCGACGCTGACAATCGCGGCAGGTCTTTACATACCGTTGCACAGAAGAAAAAATCCGGGGCCAGTAATACTTCTGTCGTATCCTTGCTAATGTCTTAGCGAATCCCAGGTGTCCCGCGCATGGCTCATCATGGCAGGCTTGCAAAATGTCTTGGCGCAGCGCCGACGGCACGACAAGGAGGTACGTATTTGGACCGCTTCCGCAGTTTTTCCTGTAAAGGACGTTGTTGTGCAAACAGTACGATGATAAGCCGCGCAAGAGCGAGCGAGGTAACACCTTCAACTCCTTGAAGGTGCTCGATCAGCGGCAGCAGCTCAGGGTCAGCGCACTGGTGCTCAGCCATCTTTACGGCGTCGACAACGCCGACAAATGGCAAGTCATAGTCAGCCAGGGTCCGACGATGTCGTAGGGAGCGGTGCGTGTGACAAACAGTCTCCGTCGCTGTGCTTTCTTCCAGATCGGTAGACAACATTAATGTCGTACTCTTGTCAGCGTAGGCTCCAACGGGCTAGTCTGCCTGAAGGATCCTTGAGGTTGGCAAGCCAGCACAGGGCGTGGTGATCGCTGACAGCCTTAAAGGGTCAACCGTTCAAGTAGGGTCGGAATTTACTAATTGCCCACACAACCGCTAAGCATTCTTTTTCAGTGGTTGAGTAGTTTTTCTCAGCCTTGGTGAGACTGCGGCTTTCATAAGCAATGGTGCGTTCCGCACAAGCACAATCTTGCCACTGCACAAGAACTGCACCGAGACCCGCATTGCTGGCGTCAGTATGCATTTCTGTGTCTGCGTCTTCGTCGAAATGAGCAAGTACTGGGGCAGCTTGCAGACGCTGGCGCAATTCATTGAACGACTGCTGAAATGAAAGCCCAAATGAAAGACACATCGTCGCGTGTAAGCCGTGTCAGAGGCTCAGCAATTCTCGAGAATCCCTCGACGAAGCGTCTATAATAGGCGCACAAACTAAGGAAGCGTTGGACAGCCTTCTTGTCTGTTGGTGGTGAAAACTCGGCGACGGCAGCTAACTTATCGGGGTCTGGTCGGACGCCTTTAGGACCAACGACATGGCCAAGAAATTTGAGCTCTTGGAACCCGAAGTATCTTTTTTCAGGCTTGATGGTGAGGTCGGCATTACGGATCGCAGCAAGGACTCTCTCGAGTCGTGCGAGATGTTCCTCAAACGTGCTCGAAAACACGACGACGTCGTCCAAGTATACGAGGCAGGTGAGTTCAGCAAGCACGGCATCCATCACCCGCTGAAAGGTGGCAGGTGCGGAACAGTGGCCGAAGGGGAGAACTTTGAACTCATAAAGCCCGTTAGGTGTCACAAACGCAGTTTTTTTTTTCACGATCCTGTTTATCAACTTTGATTTGCCAATACCCGGATTTAAGATCCAACGAAGAAAAAAAACTTGGCATGTTGTAGACGATACAATGCGCCGTCGATGCGTGGCAATGGATAAACATCGCGCTTGGTGACACGGCTCAACTTTCTGTAATCTACACAGAAACGTAGTGTGTTGTCTTTCTTTCTGACTAACACTACAGGGGAGGCCCACGGGCTTGTGGACGGCTGGATCACGTCGTCTTGGAGCATCTCTTTCACCTGCTGCTTGATCGCTTCCCTTTCCACTGGAGACACTCTGTAACAGTGGCGTAGCCAGAAATTTTGTTCGGAGGGGGGGCTCAGGTTGCAGCGCGGCTTCCTCCTTATAGAATTTGTCGAGGGATCAATTGCATGAATAAAAACTGCATTGCCAATTTCATTGTATATTAGATGCTGCAAACGAATTATTGAACGCTATGCACTGTCCATTAAAATATGTATGTTTTCATAACAGAATATATTCGTATGCCCCAAAAATTGTGGCAGAAATAACTGATATCAATGCTTCCGTGTTTTTTCTTTCTAAATAATAAGTAAAGAAAACATCACATGAACTTTAGAACTATTGACCCTTTTCGCGGAGCAGTTTGTTTTAGAGAAACGAGATGGCGCTCACGGCGGCGCGCCATACCTCTCCTCAGCGACCGCGCACGAATACAAAACCATTACCGATTCTATCTTGCTTCTGTGCGATCAGCCGTCAGAAATGCAACCGAGTTTTCGCTAACACACTGTGCTCCAATCATGCTAGATTGAATAATGTGTATTGAAGACGTGTGCAGTAGTTGGCTGCAAAAATTGTGACTGGCATGTTAAGGAATAGAAGTTCGCGGACCGCTGCTGCAACTGTCCGAACGTGTTACCGGCACTTCGTGATGTACGGCTTTCCTAGAGGATACAGAAATTTGCTCACCCGCCAGCCTTGTATCGCTAACCTTCAAAGAAAGGGCTTCATCCCCAGAACGTCGGCAACAGTGAGTACCACTCGTTAAACAATGACAAAGGGAGTAGCGCCGCTTCCTGTCATAGTAAGTTTCGCGCACGTTATCTATACACATCTGTCCAAATGCCAGGAAAACTTACGCCCACTCTATCGCCGACGTATCAAGAATAAGTGAATGGACACACACTAGAATATATGCGCACTCTATACGCACAATAAATGAAAGATTACTGCGATTGCGCACGAATTAATGGTCGAAGCTGAATGTTTCGTGACGGTCCACGAGAGTAAGCAAGTTACTAGCTGTAATATATATTTGCTACAAGGTATTACAATGTACAAAACAGCTACGTTTCAAGCCTTGTGCGCAGCAAGAACAAATCTATCGGATTCGGAACTGAGCACACCCGCGAGCGATTAGGCAGAAAATAATCATATAGTGGCCGCACCGAGGAACATCACTGAGTCAGAAACTGACAAGCCACTGCTTCAAAATATTTGCCGAATAAAGAACAAAGAGCAAAACACACTAATCCTGACTGAATTCATAATTGCAAAGCTTGGAATGCATATTTAGCCCCGCTTTTAGAAGAAGCACCATATAAACTGCCTGCGCCGTTTGGACATAGCTCAATCAGCTCCGAAAGCGCTTTTGCATGTTCTCTGAAGCTGTGATCAAAGCTTCGTGTCGTCCACCTATGCACTGCTTTGCTGGTTTCGAACTGATGTTGACCCTTTTCGCCCACGGCGATCCCGTGGGCGAAAAGGGTCAACATCAGTTCGAAACCAGCAAAGCAGTGCATGCAGCTTATATGAAAAACGTAAAGGCCATGAAATGAACAAGTTGAGGACAAATATTTTGATGAATCTTTGTCGTTCAAGAACCTTGTTTACATTTTCTACATATGCAACGGCCAGGAAGAAACCTCAATGACGCTATCCCTCGTTGCAATCGATTGCGCAGGAGCAGCTGTAATTCGTCGTGTATTGTGATTACACCGAGCTAATACTCGCAGCAGTGAGTACAAATAAAAAGTGGGAGTTCTGCAAAGTATACAGGGTGTTTCAGCGAACACTTTCAAAAATTCTTAAAGGTTGCCTGTGGCAGATAGCATAATTTTAGTTCATGAGCTGGTCTACGCGAAGAGGCGGACATTACTTGCACAAGAAATTGAAATGCATAATTAAATAATTACCAATAATTCACTAATTAACTTTTTAACTAATTACCTGATGACCCATATTGCAATTTATAAATTGTAGCCGTGGAGTTCGCAAGGCGGATCCACTTGGAACGAATTCTCGGGATGACACCAGTTTTGAGATATTAATTATCGAACTTTGCGGAGAAATGCATTGGCGTTCCAGTTAGTATCTTAAGAAAACGTCGCTTTATGCATTCAAGCACAAAATTAACTGGAACGCCAATGCATTTCTCCGCAAAGTTCGGGAATTAATATCTCGAAACTGGTGTCATCCTGATAATTAATTCCAAGTTGGTCCGCCTTGCGAACTCCCCTGCTACAATTTGTAAATTGCAATATGGGCCATCAGGTAATTAGTTGAAAACTTAATTAGTGCAATATTGTTAATGATTCGATTATGCATTTCAATTTTTTTGTGCAAGTAATGTCCGCCTCTTCGAGTAGACCAGCTCATTAACTAGAATTGGGCTATCTGCCACAGGCAACCTTAAATAAATTTTGAAAGTGTTCGCTGAAACACCCTGTATATTAGTATATCTGCACTGGCAGTGGTCACTGGAAGGATGACTAGAAGCTGCAGCAGTATTTACACATTTACATAGAACCTGCTGTCGCAGTGAGAGATGGGCATCTATTCTGGTGCTAAAACCTAAAACACTCCCTTGATGTCGTTGGTACACTTGTTTAGGTACCTTGCAGAAACAGTAGGCTGTTCGATTCCAGCGATGTCCGTCGTTTCGTCAGGAAGTATGGAGAAGTAGCCTGCTTTTGAATCTAAGCTTTCTTTGATAATGTCACCACAAATTTGTATAATTTGGTTTTGTGCGTCTGGGCTTAAATACGAGGCAATACTGGGGTAACTTTCCAAATGGTTCTTCAGATATGTATCTCCATAATCAGCTCGCATGCGAAGAAGCACTCTGAAAATGCCTGTATTTTCAGCAGGGGCATTGCTTAAATACATAGGGCCCCTGTCCCTGTGGCCACGGAGAGCAAGACCTTGTCGCCCGCAAAAAAAAAAAAAAAAAAAAAAATTCTCAATAATAGGCCGTTCACTTTCTTCTGTTTTCTCACATTTTACTTTGCCTGCCCTGGTCCAGCTGATCAATCACATTGGGCACGCTTCCTGAAAATGTTTGGAGAAAATTATCAGCTGCTAGCTGACAGTCACGGTGATATTTAGTATTTTCGTGTGTGGGAGATTGCGAGCGCGCGCTTCCATGTATGGAACGGCTTGGACACGAGCGTTCCAGTGCGCGCATGTTGGCCCAAGTTTATAAGAACATTAACCCCAAAAAGTTCTAGAATTGAAAATATTTTAGAGCATGCCTTTGGAAATTTCAGCGCACCTTTCGCGTCAAAGGTTTATGAAAACTGTATACCCATAAAGTTGCGTAATTGAAATCCATGCGCTCCGTATATTCCGCGGCCGCTGCGAGATGCCGCAACGCGCCCGCTCGCTATCGAAAAGCCGTTGAAAGTTTGTGCTCGGATGGGGCTCCTTGCGTTACGTGACTCCAGGTGCAAGGGCGTTGTCACGAAATCCACCCCGAGTTCGCAATGCCGTGCCGAAATGTCTTGTCGAGCGTGAAAAGGACATTGTACACAAAATCTACAATGGTTGCCGGCGTCGGTGGTAGTTTTGGTCGGCGGTGCATGCCAGCACGCAAAAAATTTGGGGGGGGGGGGGGGGGGGGGGCTGAAGCCCCATCAGCATCTCAATTGCGTCATATCGCGGTCGTCGTAGTGGAGGATCTTAAGCGTTCGCAACGTCAGCGACCTCCCCTCCGCAGGTCGCTGGACTCAGTTTTCCCGGGAAGCAGGGCTGGGTGAGCGACGCCTTGTTGCATTCGGTGTGAAGAGGGGGCTGCAAGACTTGTGTCGGGCGGGTGACGGTGACTGGGTGTCACGGAATCTTGGGGCAAACGAGGTCCTGGCGTCCGCGAGGCAGGCTTCAATCGCCAGGGGGCGTTCGCCATTGCGCGGGCACGGCGCATTCAGTGAAAATCCACGGAGCCCAGCTCGGCGGTAAGGACACGCCCTGTAGAGGTGATCGGCTTCACCGCAATGAAAACACGAGGGCCTCCGGTCTGCAGTGTGCCATACGCCGCTCTTGCGGGGTGGTCGTGCTTCAGCCATAAATGGCGTGCGGCGAGGCCTAAAGTCGCCAGTTGCTTGTTCCACGGCGCGCACACCATGAAAGTCCGCGATGTCACTCATGCCGTGAAAAGTCGGGGACAACGAATTTCGCGCTACTTCCGCATACGACATGCGAGGCTGTGGCTGCCGTGTCTCGGGCTGTGGTGTCTCGCTTCGCTCTGGGACTTGGACTGCCTGCCTGATTTCCTGCCGGACGACCTCAGCCAGAGCGAGTCGCGGTACCGATGCCGGAGCCACCTGAAGCTTCTGGAGCTATTCTCGAACAACAAGCCTAATGAGCTCCCGCAAACGTCGGTATTGTCAAAAGGCATAGCGAGAGGGTCACGCGATAGGGTCGACACGTCGCGGTTGTACAGCCTTGTTCGCTGCTGCAGTGCATTTTCCATTGATATGGCTTTCGGGAGAAACTCAGCAACGGTCTTTGGTGGGTTGCGTATTAGGCCACCGAATAACGCTTGGTTGACACCGCACATCAGGTGCCTGAGCTTCTTTTCTTCCGACATGGACGGATCCGCGCGTCGGAAAAGTCGGCACATATCTTCGACAAACATTGCGACGCTTTCGTTCGGCCGCTGTACTCTCGCCTGAATTACAGATTCAGCTCGCTCCTTGCGATCGGGGCTGGCATATGTGCTGATTAGCTGCCGTCGGAATTCGTCCCATGTTGATGAGACCGCCTCATGGTTCTCAAACCATGTCCGCGCATAGTCCTCGAGGGCAAAGTAGGCATTGCGTAGCTTGCGCTCCGGAGTCCAGCCGTTTAATTCTGCGACACGCTCAAAGTGATCGAGCCAGTCCTCAACATCCTCGAAGGTGTCCCCATGGAAGGATTTGGGGATTAGCGGCTGGTTAAGGACGACCTCGGTCGCTGCGGTTGAGGAAGAAGATGGAACTGATGTACTCATTCTTCTGTCTAGGTTGGGTAGAGGCTTGTACTCAGGTGGCAGTCCTTGAAGTCGACGGCTTGTCCGTACGTGAACAGGAGTCAGCTCGACCGGACTTCGTACTTGGCTTGTAGACGGGGTTCGATCTGGAAGCGGTAGCATGTACCCCGCACCTCCACCAGAAAAATGTAACGTAAATCGAAGACGGAGTCTTGAAAAAATAGACGCTTCTCTTTAATGGCGGGCCAGAAGAAGAGCGTGCAGCCTACGCGCTTACAGTTTCGAATAGCAAGAAGATCCGTGTGCTCGTTGATAGAGCATAGAGGAATACTGTAATACGCATTGTTGTAAAAAGATGCAAATTTAGAGCAATTGCAGCAATAATAAATAACTTTGCCTAAATCGAGAAATTAAATTCGTAGGCTACCAATGACAAGGCGTGCTCATATATAAGCTCGGCCGCAGACTGTTCTGCAGCAGCCATCTGCTATATTCATTGTCTTAGAAATTGGTTCGTCTGCGCGGCTACTACAGTATTTCCACTGCAAAATCATTCGTAAGGAACTCTCCTTGCATCCGTGGTGCTCCCTGTACATTTCAACACTATCAGAAACGACCAATCGACAACTTCGATTCGCAAATCCACCTATCAATCGAATTGGAAAGACCATTCGATTCGTACTCGACATTGTGACTACTCGGACACCCCTAGTAAACATGACAAAAAAGAAATAAAGATAAGTGAATGTCCAGATTTATTATTTGGTTACGCATTATGGTGAGGTTGGTGCATCGCACCATGCAAAGGAGGGCAGAAAGAGAGAAACACATAATAAAATGTAAAGATCAATTCACTTTTCTTTCGCGTCACCATATATATTGTGCACCCTTTTTACTCTCGACAATTTCTGAAAGGCTGCTCGAATGATTCAGGAAATTGTGCTTCCATAATATAAAAGGATATGTACAGAATAACGCCTACATCTTTCCCGGCAACTGGCTCTAAAATCTTTTTGCTCATTTGTACTCCTCCCTGTTATGTCCACTAGCAACTCACCCGGGGCCTCGTCGTTGCCGGATACGAAAAGACCGTGATCAGCAATTTCCTGGCTCTGCGGCCTATCGGCTTGCGCGGCCACCTCAAAAGCTTCACCAATCTCCTAGCGGCGCTTGATGGGTGAGAGGCTCGTATAGTGATAACAATAGTGGGAATGACCAAGAGTGTTTTGTAGCAGAATTTGCACCTTCAAACGTGCTAGTTACAACCACATGGCCAACACTCTTATCTTTAAGGGTATTTTTTTTTCTTTTACGGTGCACTCCAGTGAGCTCAAACTACAACTACAGCGATGAGTGCGCTCCGAAATAGCTATCGCAAGCGTTTGAAATCAATAGCTATGAAAGTGTACATAATTAGATTTCGTGGCCTCCGTTTACTGTTTCATGCTGTGTTCGTGTCGCATTTACTCGCTTCAAAAAAGATGCCAAAAGAAGAAAACTTCACTTGTTGTCATCAACAATTCAATCTTAGCAAGCTTCATTTCGACGCCTTTGTCATTGTCCTACGTCCACTAAAAGGCCTCGAATCGCCTTATTTTGACAAAAGTGGTCTTAAAGTTGCAGTTATATACCTGTATCCAATGAACTGCAAATCAACCTGCAGTCTCAAAAAGACTTTGCCTGAATAAAAATCAATATTAAAACCCAAGTGTACTGTGAAATGTTTAAAACAATGCACTTTTTGAATTGCTGCAGTAAGTGCACTCGTAATGAAGTGCCCAGAACGAATACACTATTCAATGCCAATTAGAAGGAATAAATAGTGGCTTGGTAAGATTAGCGATGCGTTAAAATGATAAGATTGTTCAAAATGGCTCTTATAGGCCAACGCTCATGTACTAATAAGAAACAACTCATATGAAAAAAGACACCGCATATCCACGAAGTGAATGATGATGAGGGGGCGAAGCACCGGGGAATCATTCGGGCAAAACGCCGGAAGCGTTAGCCGGAGCGTCGCGTATATATATATACTGTACGTATTACAGTATATACAGCGCTTATATAGCCCTTGTGCGCCGCAGCGCCCATAGCGGTCGGTCTCCATGCAAACCAGAGCTACGGACTACGAGGGACAAGGCTCGGCCTTAAGGTGCTTCGCCCCTAAAACTGAAATCCGGACTAGTGCTGCTAAGACATGGCTCTCCATCACCAGAAGAACACCAATGAGCACGGAAAAGATAATACAGAACGGAAACTGGCTGGCATACAAATATTTTGCTTTCATATCCAACTGTTAACGTATCACAAAAATGTGCTATGCTGCACTGCACAGTTAGCAGAAACTCAATGGAACATATTATCACTGCTTTAAGCAATGGGGATCGATGAACAATGGAATCCCTTTCTATAAGCAGCATAGAAGTCAGGACATATAGCACATTAACACAGACGGCAGGACTATTATACACGCTGCCATATGATGAGGCTTATGATTATGAGGCTTAAGATTTGCTTATGTAAGGCCCAGACTCTTTTTTATCATGTTTTACTGGTTGCGGGTGTTACACGAGGCAGGCTTATGGCTACTTACTAAAGCCTCAAATTGCCACGCCAATGGCGCAACGAGCCGACTATGCACATTTACTGTCACTGAAGAAGTTTTCGGACATGGACAGCGCCGCGAAGATGTCCGAAGAATTCTGCAGTCCGAGAAAATAAACTGCGATGTTAAAATCGATTTCGTTGTTTTTTAGAGCGCTATGGCACAACGACAAATTCGTTTACGGGCCTTTGGAAATGTTGTGCTCCATTAAAATGAAACTTACTTGAAATATCTGATGGCTGAGGCCGCGGGTGCGTTTCGCGCTCACCCATCGCTTAGCCTGACGTGTTTCACGTGTCGTCGTTATGTGCAGATACAACGCACGCGGATTTGACTCGGCGACACTGTCAGTTTAATCTGTACTGCGCAAAATCAGTTTGAAGCTTCATTCGTTTGATGCCAACACGCGAGCTTTCGCTGTTCATCCAGTACGTAAGCGCACACAAGAACTCGCGGTATATCCCGGCTGACCATCCGCGCCTCTAAAGCTCCGCTACACGTACGTGGCAGTCAGAGCAGCGAATACACGTGATCTCAAGCCATTCGCCGATGTGGTCTGCTGGTAAAAACATGTAGAGGGTGAAATTTCCGCAACAGCTTGCCACCCGCCGGCCTCCAGCTAGGCCTAACCAACGACGCTTCGTCGGAGTCGGCGACCAAAGTTGCGGTTTGGTGCCGAGTGCTGCAACGGTGATTGAAATGCCTTCGTCTGTAGCCAGTACTCGGCAGGACAATTTTACCGACATCTAGTACCGGCTTAAGCGGAAATGAAATCAGCACGCAGCTATGCGCGTGACGCTTATTGAAACCCCTTTTTTTATTTTTTCGTACTTCAATGTAGAGGGTTGGGGGCGGGGGCTTTAACGAGAACCGATTTTCGGAAAGAGAGTAGACAGTAATAATGTCCCTATAGTCTGAGAGCTAAAATAAATAAATAAAAAACGAAAGCAAGATAAACTCTGTTGTTTTCATGCAGACTGGGCACTTGCCACCTTGTTACGCACGGTTACGCAAGCGTCTTCAAGTGATCGTGACCTACTAAATTTGATATAGTTAAAGATTATTAAATGTAGTAGCAGAAAACGGCCGACCGGTCATCACCACGGTGGCGGGATGTGAATTTTCTTGACGGTCACTGCAATACTAACATCAGTAGTCGGCAGAAGGCGAAGAATGGTTTGGTGCGGAGTTAAAGTACCAACTTCTGGCGAACCTGAACGGCACACAAAAGGGCCAGAAGTCACCTCACCAACGATGATGGAAAAGCCGATTACCTGGATAGCGACTGCTCTTTTTGCGATATCAGGTGCGCGGGTCATGCCTTAAAAATCCAGCGAAACACCCTACGGCTTCCGAAATTTTATTCACCCTTATGCGCGATTCGATTCCAGGCGACGGTGTTGCTGGGATGGACACGTAATCGAGCAGGTTCGAAAGATCAAGCGGTAAATGGATCAGTCGAGGACTATATTAATAAATCGCGAATCCCCGGCAGCCATCATAAGCAACACTGGCCTTATGAAGAAAAAAAAAAGGCGCAGTTTCGTCCGAAAGGCGAAGCATGGATTGCGATAGCAAATTAGCATGAATGCATGAAATTAGCAGAGAGCCATACAAATTAAGGACAGTACTTGTATCGGCCGTATCAAATTGTAAACGTTCGCTTGCTAACTAAATTAACAAGCATGGTGTCAGCGCGCAGCAAACATGAACACATCATACTCGACGACCGCGGACACTCGCTGTCGAAGCGCTGGCGTGAGGAAACGCGGCACAGCAGCAAGCGAAATGACCTTCGTGCTGTGTCTATCGCTTCAATGCAAACCGAGCGCGGAGAAGTCACAGCACGCAAAAAGCTACGAGCCGCCGACCCACCTAGAGTATGCCCCCAACTCAGATCGCTCTCAAGCTGCGGCCGCGCGACCGCGCGCACCCGCCACATACGCAGTTGCAGGCGAGTAAAACACCGCACACCCCTCCTTCTCCACCCCCCGGCGCCTCGCAACGTTGGGTGCGTCGCGCGCGACGGAAAACGGCGCACTTCATGCCCGCTTTCCTCCCTTTGACGCGTGATGAGCCGTGATCGCCGGCTCACTCTAGCATGCTTTCACTCGCACATAGAGCAGGCGGGCGGGCCGCCTCGACGATTTTAACATCCTTGGACGTTATACGGAAGCTCATGGCGGCGGCGACGCCGACGGCAGAAATGCGCCTGGAGTGTCCATATAATTGCTCTTGCAATAAAAGAGCTAACTTACGGAAAGCGAATCAGTATATACACAAGTGCGTTTATAAAGACGTCAGTTGCGAACGTCTATATAGTATGAATGGCAAGGATATATAGATGGAACATCTTTCAAACGGCCACCTGCGTAGGGAGCCTACATACAACGCTTGCATGTAGGCTCCCTACAGCTGCGTTGACCGCAGCTCCCCTTGGCGGAGCCTTCACGCAGTTTCTCTACTTTTTATCATAGTTGTAGAGTTTTTCAGAAAATGTTAGACTGGCGCAAATCGCGCGCCATTTCCAAGACTGATAATCTGTCCATTAACCAACAATGATCACATTCTCATGTCTACGTTGCTTTTTCCTGATGACCGTTCATCGGATTAACACAGTTATCCAGTTTTCGCTGTGCGCAAGACACGCCAAAATTTCTTGAAGGCAGCTCGGTAACGAAACCAGTTTAACTGACTCAAAAGCAACTCAGGTTATGCTGCGAAGTTGCTTTTTCTCCAGGCGCATTGTGCTGCAAATTGAGTTATAAATCATTTTTAATCAGATTGCACACGCGACGAGCAGAGCTTTGCAAAATCCCGAAAATTCGCGAGTGCCACCGATAACTTTGGAATGTACAGCGATATGAGTAACAGCGGGCGCACTTGATTCGTGTTCACATAGATGACCGATGACTGTGCTGGTCGCTGTCGTTGTAATTTTGATGTTGCTTCTTTTTCTGTGTACAATTTTGCCTAACAATTGGATTCTTCACTAACACTTTTAAGAGTGATTCGGTCGTCATCATTAGAGGCCGGATCTTTAGGCATAAAAAAACGCATTTTAGGCGCCAAAAATAGGCAGGCAAAACAATGTTTTAGGCCTCCAACGTCGTAAATATAGGCACAATAAATTTTTACATAAATGTAAATAATTTCAAACAAAGACGTGCGCGGCCTATATTTACGATATTAAAAGAAGAAATGTTATTGTCTATGGTGGCACAAAGGCTCCAACAGTTCAACATAGCCGTGCCATTGTCCCATAAAACTGCTGGACTAATGAAGATCTATTGGCTTCATTTAATAAGCACACTGCTCATATTCATGTTAAATGGTCACTGTACTCGAGCGTCGCATATAGTGAAACAGGCATGAAAAAAGTTGCAGTGGCTTAGCTCAGCTATGCCAGGATATACGTAGCGTTAGCAAAGGTTCAGCTGAATATTCTTAGCTTTCCTGGTTGTCTCCTACGCTCAACCGCTAATTGCCAGGCAACTACTTCGGGATCCGATGAGTCAAGCTTCTCCGTTCTTCTGCGCTGTTGAGCAGCATTTGCGCCCTCCTTCTCCATGGCTATACCACACTGGCAAACGCCAGTCAGAAGCGCAGCGGCTCCAGCGCAGTGTCAGACGGCGACAGCGAGCGCGCGCCGGCACCAGTGCGTCTACCACGGCTACGACGTCACTCCTCTGGAATGCGCAGACCGGCGGCGGTGAGTCGCGCGCGGCGGCGGCGGAGTGCGCGAGAGGTGCCGGCTCCGGTGCGCAAGCCGTGTGACATCGCTGATCCTTGCGCATGCGCAGCACGGCTCTTGATCTGCCGCGCGAAACGGGCTTGGCTAGGCCAGTGTAGCTAACGCTACAAAAGAACACTTGAAAGCTGGGAATACTGATTAAAAAAACCGATACTTTATGTCTGCCTGACGCAATTAAATTAAGACACAACACAAACAGACAAATAACAAATGCAAGAGAGACTACGATTTATAAAGAAATTAGCATGTTCTTACATGAGGACTGTTAGGTACAACTCTTCGCAATTTTCTCATGTACAATGACATTATCCGAATTGTACAGGCCAGATATCCCAACACTGCCAAATACACTTCCGCGCAATTGAAGTGCACATGTTTGAATAAATATATTATGCACATGTTTGTGCATGTGCATAATAAATATATTATGCACGTGCACATGTTTGAATAAATAAATGTAAGAATCACTTTCAAGATTGTGGAAACAATAGCAAACTACCACCTTCTCCAGATTTTTGGATTCAAAATTGTGCCTCTTGCCATTGAGAATGATCTCGTACGTTGAGAAGGAACACCCGACGGTGGTGAACACCTTAAAAAGTAAATTACATGCAAAGCAAAAGCCACGTGCACATCACATTTTCCTTCTTTTGCTCGTCACTCTCCTTTCCCCTGACGGCTCTCCGCGGTTTCGCATTCGCCAACCGCTCGCGCAATGTCAGCGCGGCGGCGTATGCTGGCCGGCGCGTCCCATTTCAATGCTGCTAGCAGTTGTTTTCCGGGAGTTGGTTGAACTAAAGGACTAGGTTGAACCCCATAGAGTTCCGAAGAGTAAATGTTCCCGGTAACATGAATAACGATCTCTAACTCTACTCAAAAGCGAAACTTGAGGCTAAATAGTGTTCATATAGGCGCCGATATCGAAAATAGGCGTTTATAGGCATTTGGGCACAAACGCCAAAATAGGCATTTATAGGCACTATAAAAACACTATAAAAGCCCTTCTTAACCTCTAATTCATGCTCACATATCAAAGTGGGGTGATAGGAGCGCAAGGAACAAAAAAGGCATTTGCCTAAAATCCGGTCTCTAGTCAACATCACCACAGCGTGGCAAAACTCGGCTTAACCATTAATGGAGTGACCATTAATAACCATTAATACGGTGCTTTCAAAGAGGAAATGATAACAAATTGGTAATTTCGCCTTGTTGCAACAACGCCAGAAAAAGACGGACAAATAGAGATCAACACGCTTTATCTCATCCCTCTTGCAACGCTGAACAGGGTTGTACACTTCCTCATCCTGCTGTCGATATCGGCTCCACGGCCTACATGCTTCGTGGAAGGGTTGTCTGCCTGGAATCCCTGGGACTGCTTCATGAACGACGACGTGCAGCCAACCTTCGTAAGTGATTCGCTACAGCGGCTTAGTGGTTGTTACGTTCTGTAGCGAGGTCGCGGGTTCGATTATCGGCTGGAGCGCCCGCGCACTGAAATACACGACCGGATGCCCCAAGTAGGGGCATCCGCACCGTGATTCGTAAGCGTGTGAAGGAAATACAGGGCTGCAACAGCGCGACTAAAGACGGTGCCTAAATAAAGGGAGGCACTACACCACACGATGCTGACTGTCAACTGAAGTTCATTGCAGGAAAATGAACGCAATCAAAGCGCCCAATGCGCTGAAGAGCATTACTTTCCTTGCCCTCTACAGTAACTCCCTAAGCGCTGTACAGCACGTCAAGAAAGTTTGTAAGATGCCATGAAGTTGTGAAAACATACACAATCGTGAAATGTCATTCCCACTCACCGTCTATGCGCAATCCTGCAGTGCCATGATCAGCATCAGTACGATTATGCGGACAGAAATGCGCACAATATAGTACAGCGTCAGAAGTTGCACGTGACATCCTCCCTTCAAATCCCATCAATATCATTCAGGGCCAGAATTCACTTCTCTATCGGGACACACGTTCCTTAATCCCTGCGTGTGTGCTTGATTTCTCGTTATTTTTCTCGGGTGGACAAAATCTCTTCATGAAGAAGAGGCCCGGGAAGCCCATACACATTCCATCATTTGTGTCTGTCGCCCAACAATTAAAGACCCAGTGAGCTGCCCAAAGGATTCTGTTCCAGCCGCGGACATTCACCACATGTTGTGGATCTGGCCCGGAGCAAGGGCTACTCGAAAGGGGTTCTGAGAGATTCCGAGTTACAAACTCAGCAAACTGATAATGTGGTTGGCTCACGGACTATAAGTTCGCTAGGCCATTACTGCAATTTCTGCACGAGAAGGGCCTCAACGCTTTGATTTAAACAAACGTGCACGCCGCCAGGGCATGCTTCACAAAAAATAATACTAAGATAAAACGCGATTGTCGCGTGGTCTGAAGCCCTTGACCTATAAAAAAAAACATCCCCCAAGTTAGAGAAATAACCTTAAATTAGTGTCACGCGTTTTCACAGTTCTGCGTTTTTAAATTGACGGGTAGTTTTGATAGCGATTTTGTGTATATACTGAAGGAGTTGAGGCCACGTGACATTTATTTTGCTTCAGTGAATTTCAGGTGATAGCGTCCTGTGGTATGATATTCTTTCCTTGTTCTTTGTTTTAGTCCAGCTGTTGCACCCTTGAACCTATATCAACTTGCTTAATTCTCCATCCACTGTGAACAGCAGAACATTCACGGAAACAAGACGTCAATACATCTTTCTGTAAAGGGTGACCAATATGTGGGAAAGTAACGCTCTTTAAGTGAACTTGCATCCTCAGCAAATGCTGAAAACATACATGATAGAAAAGCAGCATAAATTTATCAATGACGAAGCATTAATAGACACACGTCGGCGCTACACAAATTTGTCCAAATATCAGCTCTCATAAAAAAAGATACACTATGGTCTGAGCATCGATGTTCAAGTGTTAAGACGTTTTTGCAAACTGGGATGTCACGACAAATGTGTCATTACTGCCTCTAAGCACCCATTTGACAAAGCAAAACTTTGACAAATAATTGAAATAATGTATCAGGGAAAATAAATCTGGCGCTGTGCTGCGTTGTTGCCAATAATAAAGGAAGCCTTTCTTCAAGTGTAAAGAAGGCTTCATGAACTGTCCACAAAGGTCATTTTCCCCGCAGTCTATTTCAATAATCACATGTCTCCGATGCTGTCTTTTTAGTTGGCAGATAGGGTTATATAGTCCCACTAACTCCGGCATAACGAATTCGACATTGGATTTATCGTAGTCTGCGAATCCCCTTCCAAGTGTGGTTGCTTGTGCGGCAGGCAGTGGTTAAGATGCGCCATCCTGTCGAGCCGCTTACACGTTTGTAGACAAATGTGATGAAACCCCCACATAAATTTAGGGAATATCGTGCATCGATAACGCCATTCTTGATGCCGCTGAGAAATAGCACAGTGCATGTACTAGCAAGAATTACTGCGGCTTACTAAGCATAGTTATGTTTTCAGTTAGTTGATTCCTTCTTGGCTATTTTGCTTCACTAGAGATACCAAATCCGTATATATAACAAACACATCACGAAAATGTTGAAATGTTCCCTATGGACGGCTATGGGTGTATTGAAATGCCTTGCACACTAAACATTTTAACACCCTTAAGGGTCTTAAGCAGGGTGTTTCGAAGTTTGCACCTTATAGTACACCCTTTTAGCATCCTTTATGCTCAAAACACCCCACTGTAAGGGTGCGCACGTATATAGGGTGTGAGTTTCCCATTCATAAGGGTGTTAAAGCGTGAACTAAAGGGTATTAAGTACATTTATGCAACTGCATGCATGCACTTTTATCGTAGTACAGATTGCGCAATGCGTTCGTGTACTGCGATTTTTTAGGTAATGACGTTATTGATACGATGGAAACTCGAAATGGGTATGGCCAGAAGTACACATGTCGATTAAATGTGTGATAAGAAATGTGTAATAAGTTGTGAGGTGCTGTAATAAAGGTGTATGTATGTATGTATGTATGTATGTATGTATGTATGTATGTATGTATGTATGTATGTATGTAACAAAAAGTATGTTCACATAGCATCATTACAGAGCAGTTATACAATTTGACACAAAAATAAACAAGTGGAATATCAAGGTTAAATAAAGCAACAGGAACATTTTTGTCGAGTTTGAAATGCCCCTAAAACTTTTTCACAAATGTCGGAAAAAACTGCGTGTCAAGTACAAACAGTAAGGGCACATACAAACGAACAAGCCATTCAAGTCAAAGTTTTATTTAAAATGCAGCTTTATCATTTTAACGTTTTTAGGTTGACTGAGTGAGTGAGTGAGTACGAACTTTATTGAGGTCCTGAGGAGAAAGAATTAAAGCGGGGCCGGAGGCCCCGCCAATCAATCCGGTGGCTCCACCCAGGTCGGGGCCGGTAGACAGAGTCCTTCGGCGACGGCCCGGGCCCTCTGGACGGCCTTGAGCTGAGCGATGAGCTCTGTACTTCTGAGCGCTGAGTCCCTGGAGGACTGGTCAGGAAAGTACGTACCCGCGTTGGCAGGGCACAGCCAGAGCATGTGTTCGAAGTTGTTGTATTCGTGGCCGCAGTGTGGACATGCAGTAGGAAGGTCAGGTCCTGCTTAGAGTTGTTGGTGTGATGTATGTCCTAGTCTGCAACTGTCTATAAGTGACGGCCTGTGCTTTTTGAGGTTTTGGTGAGAAGTAGGAAAAATTCTTCGTGCTAACCTATGATTTCACGTGATTTAGTGGTATGATACGAACGGGTCTTTGTTGTCTAGATCCCTGCAGGCTTTATTGAAGCGAGCGGGCGGACCGCAGGAGCGGAATGTGAGTTCTCGCGCCAGTTGGTGTGCCCGCTCGTTCGGATTACAGTCAGGAGGTCCGGAAATGTTGCCCATGTGGGCCGGGAACCATGTTACGTGTGGGGACGTGAGATTGTCTCCTCCCAGTTTTTGGGAAATTTTGTTGACAACCGTAGAAGCTTCTGATGGCTGTTCTTGAGTCCGAGTAAATGACGGAGGCTTCTTTGCAGCTTCGAAGGGCCACCGCGATGGCCATTTCTTGTGCTTCGTGAGTGAAGTTGGTAACCACCGTGGCTGCGTTGACGAGTGAGCCATGGGCGTCCACCACAGAGACCTCGTATGCGCCTCGATTCCAATATCTGGCCGCCTCAACGAAGACGACTTGCGTTTCGTTACGGTTGTAGGTTGACTGAAACTTCATGCTGGTATCAATACTCTTATTCACGACTCGCTTCGACAATCAGGAAAAAAATAACTTCGAGGATTCTAAAATGTATATTTAGCACTCTTGCATGTCCGCACTTTGAAACAAAAGATTATAAACATTCAGTGTCCATTTGAATTATAAAACTCGCTATAACAAATCACATTTTTGTGATGCTTATGCTGCCAGGTTTACAGTCACCGGTACTTGGTTTATGAGAGTCTGTAATGTGCTATTGCACTACTAACACAATGCATAATTATTCTGAAAACATGCACTTGAAATGCGACATTTGGACAATCAAGTTAAGGTTGGCTTGCCACGCCTGATAGGTATGAAAGGCTTGGTCAAGTTTTATTGACTGATCATTTCACTCAAGCTTGACTTTCTCACTTGTTTCTAAACAAAACTGAAAATATGTATGAAAAATGCAAGGCACATGTGCAGGCTGTGCAGCCACAAGATTTTCATATCACGAGAAATAACAACTATGTAAATAAAACACCGAGATGCACACTTCTACATTAATCAGCTGTTTTATGCTAAACTGTGACCACTGCATTCCTTGTGCTGCCGCATGTAGAATGGCTCGTTTGCATTCTTTGAAAGTGATGTCAGTAGCTTGTACTCTTCTGTCATACTCACAACATAAACATGAAAATGTTCATCAAAATAAACGGTCTCAAACACATTTACCCCACCGAAAGTACCTTGTCCACATATATGAAAAAACTTTGGGAAATCATCAAGCGAAATGTTGTGAACCAGGCAGCAACCTACCTTGTACATCCTGCCATTCCCAGTTAGAGAACTTACAGTAAACGAATTCGATTATTCAAGGCTGTGTTCAGAAACGAACTGCTGTACGCATTCAGGAAGGTGCTCTCATGAACACTGCTCTCACGAGGGACAATAAATGCGAAGCTTCGCAATAACTGGTGCCTGGCTGCCAGACTGTATGAAAGATGCTTCCAATTGCGGATCTTGCGTCAAATGTCTTTAAAATATTGATATTTTGCTTCAAATCGCATTGGGCACTTATAGGTCCAAACTTTGTGATGAGTGAAGGATAATGTATTAGTGCACTTTGCAAGGTAGTGATGAAGATGGGAACTATGATTTGAATTCCAAAGAAAGTGAATTTTTTTTGCAGGTAGGGAATATACTTGGTAGGAATTCTGTAGGTCATGATAATGTCTACAATTTCGCCCAAACGAAGGTAAAGCGAAGGTAAAGTAAATAAAGGTGAGATGGCGAAACAAGCAAAACACTTGAGCTGCTGAGGCCTTCATAGCTGCTTTTCCTTTCAAAAACTCTTTTGACAGAGGCTCTGGATTGTTGCGCACATCATGGGCATCATAATAGCATTCACATATCATGTTGTTCAAGTATGTGAGGGAAAAATTCTGTTTTATCAATGATGAAATGATATGCTGCAATGCAAATGGAAATACACCTTCATGAATGTCATGTATCACATCTGGAGGTAGATTTGTTGGATTAGACCCGTTGAATGTGAGGGCACATGCTTCTCTAACTCCATACAATGATGTAGTGGGAAGCCCAGCGCTCAACATGTTTAAATGGTGCTGATGGCCCTCTGGCTTGTGAAGCAGGAAATCACTTTCCAAAATATGTGATTAAGCTCAAGGTGCAATGCCATACAAAACCTGCAAATTTTACCATGACTGAATGAGCATTTACAGCATCCTACTCTATTGCTGGACAAATTATCACCAGTGAAAATAAAAACCGAGCCTCTTAGAAGAGTTCTCTATTCAGGACAATACCCTCATCTTCTAATTCCTTTAAATCTGTAATTAGGGGAGCCGGGATCTTTGAAAAGCCATAGGTGGCAACATGCTTGTCGCTAACAAGCAAAACCAAATGAATTCCCGAGAGTGCGGAGCGGCCTTTTGTAGCGAAATTTATTAATGAAGAATACACTGCAGTCATTTTATGTTTTCCTCTTTTGCTACCCAACGGGTTACACACCTCGAATTCATCACTATAAAGATGAATGCATAATTTAGAAGTGTCCCCGGCAAAGTAGGCATGATTTTGGAATTCAGTACTATCAAAAGCAGAACACAAGTAGTTTCCTTTTTTTGGGTAGCCGTTGAAGTCAGCAGATAAGTGTGAATATTCAAAGATGCACTCCAGTACATCACAAAGTGGCACATACTCCATGGTGTCAACTCTTCCATGGCTGTCAGTTCCCAACACTGTGGCACGAGGCTCAAAAAATTAAAAAAGGTGTCCTCCAATATCTTAGCCGAGCCGACATAGAGAGTAGCTGGTTCAGCTGCTGCTTCCATTCTTGTTTTGTATGAGTAACAGCACCAATATTTGTGCAAAGCTGTTCACCCTCAAGCATTGCTTTAATGAAAGAAATAACATCGTTCGCTATTTCAGTCAAGGTGGACTCAGGAAGACGCCTCGCTTCTTTCCACTTTAGAAGCAGTGTTACAAACTGATTCACATATTTAGTTAAACTGGGGCTTGATTGAGATGGCTCAGGATCACGTAGAACTTCTTCTTTGGCTTCTGTACGTTTCTCACTCTGTGCCTCAAACACGCTCCTTTGTTCCGGCACAGTTGCGATGGGCTGCGTTCTTTCCGTTAGCAGTTCGGCGCGATTCCGGTGCACATGCCTCTGGCATGAAAGAAACAGCCTAAATGTTTTCATGCAGCCTCCTAAGCCACACAGCCAGTTATCTCCATGCCCATGAACTATACGAAGATGTCTGAAAAGTGCCTTGAGCGAGAACTTTGGACACGCGAATCTTGAGCATCGGAACTTCGGAAGTAGCGAATATCTGGCATCTGAAAAAAAGCGATCTTTTTTTGTAATTTTGTGCATCTCGAAATTAGAATGGCAAGCGATATATGAAACCATGCATATCTTGTTATATTGCAGTGCCCTATTCCTAATAGTTCAGCAGTAAGCAGAGATCCTGGTGGTCCATAGCTCAATCTGTTGAAAAAAAAAACGTAACCACATAGCAGTGCCGTAGGGAGGGAGGTTGGGTTAGTTGACCTCTGCTTGGGCTTAGAACGTGCCCGTGCATTTATCAGTTCTCACAGCCCTTTGCGCGCGCCTGTGGCTGTAGCCCGTACACTCCAAGCGCGCGCCTCTCCCTGTTTCGTCTCGAAGCACGCTTATGTCGTCTCCGTTGGTTTCTGGTCTCGCACCGCGCAAACCTTCGTGAGCAAGTACGAAAAGAATCCATGATACGGAAAGACAGGCGTGCAAAACACGGACCTAGGAACGAAAGGGCGGCGTTCGTGTTGTTTTCCTTGTCCTTGTGTCCGCACACTGTGAGCTTGTCTTTTCTTACCACGAAATATAGTACCGCAAATAAAATATAACATGTGTGACATATCAGGACACTCACCTCTAAGGCACAGAAAAGAGGGAGCACCTTAAACGCCGCCTTAGTGCGCCTCTTTTTCGCACGCTTCTTGACTGCGGTACATAAACCTGATTAAACAATAGCTCTTCGCCCCAGGGCGAGCTTATAGTTTCAGAATCACCAGCGCGACAAGTTGTCCATACCGCACGAAAGCAGAGCATGGACACTTGACTGCATGTGTCTGAGTTTTGGTCATAAATATTCTTGTTATTCCTAGCTGTGGAAAACAAGATTATGATATCTTGTCTGTGATTTTGCTGATATGTAAGCAAGCAGTAATGCGAAATCTATAACATACATTTTATTCAGATCGCCCTGCATAGAAATAAATAAGTGATGCCTACTAGTGTTTCTGCTCACGCTCCGGACAACTCACAAAGCTCCGGAGGGCTATCACAAAGCTCCGCAAACCCCGGACTCAAGCTGTATGTTGGCAACCATCTCCATTGCGCACCTCCTCCTCCTTCTTTCATGCTGCTGAGCACTTTCGGGCGCTTTCTTCGCGTTGTCAGCACATCCGCTTTTTGCTCTATGCAGACGCCGTCTGTCTCCCCCTTTCCTTCAGTCAGGGTTGCCATTTATGGCGATTTTTCGCCATACTGGCTACTTTTAGAGCCTCCTGGCAACCAAACTTTGTGATTGGCGACTTGGCTACTTTTGGCGGTGGTAATTAATATAGTCAGTGTCTAAAAGGCGGTGTCCACCACGTGACGGCCATTGCGTGTTTCCGGCTCCTGCAATAATGTCTGCCGCAAGCAGCTAGCATAAGCATGGCCTTCGAGATCTGCATTTGTTACCCAGATGAGACCACCGCTGAGGCGTGAATAGCCGCCATGTGGCGATTACGTGTCTCGATAGGTCCCCGCAGGGGCGTCTGCGTCAGCAGGCGTTTGGTGTGTTGCGACACCACGGACCCGAGCACATGGGGGTTGGACCCTCCTGCGTCTAACCGTGCGCAGCTTAGCCGTGTCCGGGGAAAAGGGGATCCTGGAGGTTGAGCCGACGCCGGGAGTTTGGACCTTTATGGCCCCCCGGCGGAGGCAACACACCTCTTTGGCCTCGGCTTCACGTAGACGGCACCCCCGGACTGACCCACCCGGGGGAAATCGGTAGTTGCCTTTTCCTGTCTCTCTCTCTCTCTCCCTCCAACCTTCGTCTTTCTCTCTCACTTTCCATCTCTCCTGTCTTCTCTTCACTTCGCTTTACTTCCAATTTTCCAGGCAGCAAGGGTTAACCTGGTGTAGTTTATCCATCCTTGGGTCTATTATATTAGGTTATAGTGGCTATGTACAGCTGGCGTCTGCATCTCCTTCGGGTCTTGTAGCGTCCCCTTGTTGGGCTCGGTGGTGGGCGGCTGGCATAGCTACCGAAATCATTGTTACCTTATGGCTTTATCGTCATTCCCCCGACTCCCTGATCGCTCTCACAAACGAGGGCGCACCGAAGATATCTTTCAATTCAATGGCAGCAAATTGCAAAACTTCCCCAGATTTCATGTTATCCATTCCGATAAACCCGAAAAGACGGTGAGAATGATCTCACCCTTTCTCGTTTCGAAAAGTCTCACCGAAGCTCTTGGAGCAGGCTACAAAGCGTCGAAATTGGCTAGCGGCGACCTCCTTTTGGAACTCCGCGACGTAAAACAGCACGAAAAGCTTCCTAACCTAGTGTCATTTGGGGAGATCCCAGTGACAATATCCCCACACCGAACTATGAACACCAGCCGTGGTGTAGTCTCCGACGATGACCTCATGGAACTGACAGAAGCTGAACTGTTGGAAGGCTGGAGCGAACAAAACGTGATCACTGTCAAACGAATCATGCTAAGACGGGACGGCAAAGAGATCAAAACCAAGCATATAGTACTAACTTTTGGCTCAAGCATCCTGCCCGAGACAATCGAGGCAGGCTATGTGAAGCTACGGGTTAGACCCTATGTACCAAACCCTCTTCGTTGCTTCAAGTGCCAGCGTTTCGGCCACAGTTCCCAGAACTGCCGAGGCCGACAGACATGTGCTAAATGTAGTTCCGGTGACCATGCCTCTGAAACATGTGAAAACACTCTACACTGTGTCAATTGTGATGGTGAGCATGCCGCATACTCGCGGTCATGCCCGTCTTGGAAGAAAGAAAAAGAAATAGTCACGATCAAAGTAAAGGAAAACATAACTTTCAAAGAGGCTCGCAGGCGGGTGTCATACCTGCCTAAAGTCAGTTTTGCCGAGGTGGCGCGTCAGGGGGCAGCGCCACCGCGGCACCCGGCGGCTGTCCGGTCCACACAGAGTGAGCCGGCGGTGACGCCATCCGCCCCCTCGGCGGCTGCGGCTAGCGCTGCTCCGCCATCTCAGAACAAGGGACCATCAACCTCCGGGCTGGTGGCCTCCAGGGCCTCGTCCCTCGAGACGAGGCTTTCACGTCAAACGAACCGCTCGCAAGAGCGCGTGTCTAGCGCCCCGCAAGAGGCAATGGACACAACCGGCCAGACGGTGCCACCAGCGCCTAAGGAGCGGCGAGATTCTCTCGACCGCTCCAGAAAAGAAAGATCTCGTGTCACGGCGCCTGCAAAGGGCCCCGCGAGCTAATCTTCATCTCTTAAACACACAGCACAAACACATTTGTCATTATGGAGACACAAATACTACAGTGGAATGTCAGAGGACTTCTTCACAACCTCGACGATATTACAGAACTCCTACACAAACACAATCCAAAGTTGCTGTGTGTTCAAGAGACGCATCTGAAACCCACAAATACAAACTTTCTTCGTCAATACACCATCTACCGCAAAGACCGTGACGTGGCGAACGCCTCGTCTGGCGGTGTAGCAATAGTTGCCGACAAGTCTGTAGCTTGTCAATATGTCGCCCTTCAGACGCCCCTAGAGGCAGTGTCAGTTCGGGCAATTCTTTTCAGTAAGTTGGTAACCGTATGCACCATTTATATACCCCCGAATCATCATCTCGAGAAAACAGATTTCCATAACCTCATTGATCAGCTTCCCGAACCCTACATACTCGTGGGAGATTTTAACGCTCATAACACGATGTGGGGAGACTCACGATGCGATACGAGAGGTAGATTCATAGAAAAATTCCTCGTGAACTCCGGTGCATGCCTCTTCAATAAAAAGGAGCCAACCTATTATAACCTTCATCACAATTCATACTCTTCAATAGACTTGGCGATTGGTTCTGCTTCCCTTTTTCCCGACTTGGAATGGAGTGTAATCAAAAACCCATTCGGAAGTGACCACTTTCCAATCACACTAAACTTAGTAGCCCAACATAACTCCCTTCCGCATGTCCCTAGGTGGAAACTAGCCTCCGCCGACTGGAAACTTTTTAAAGAATCGACATTTATATCACGAGATTTTATCAGCGAATTTAGCATAGACGACGCAGTAGCGTATTTTACCGCTTTTATCATCGACGCAGCAAACAAGTGCATTCCACAATCAAGCGGTAGCTCATCCAAAAGACGAGTGCCGTGGTGGAATGATGAGTGCAAGGAGGCGCGGAAAAAACAAAATAAAGCGTGGGGCATACTCCGTCGATCCCCAACTGCAGAAAATTTGATGGAATTTAAAAACATAAAATCACAGGGAAGGCGAACGCGACGACAAGCTAAAAGGGCAAGCTGGGAGAGGTTCCTATCGAGTATTAATTCATTCACACAGGAGGCAAAAGTATGGAATGGGCTCAGGAGGCTTAAGGGACAACAAATTCATCCATTGCCCCTGGTGGATAAAGAAGGAAATAAGTTGGAAGACCAGGCTGACGCTCTTGGTGAACACTTCGAGCGCGTGTCTAGTTCCACCCACTATTCGGAGAGCTTCCTGAAATATAAAGCAATAGAAGAACGTAAGCCTCTGAACCGGAAATGTAGCCCAAATCAACTTTATAACCGTCCTTTTGGTATTGCCGAACTTAAAGCCGCCTTGTCAGCTTGTCAGAGCTCTGCACCGGGTCCGGATAGAATCATGTACGATATGATCAAGCACTTGCACTGCGACACGCAAATCACACTACTCACACTTTTCAATACCATCTGGGCTGCTGGGTATCTTCCATCTAAATGGAAAGAAGCTATTGTCATCCCAGTTTTGAAGCACGGTAATGATACTTCATTGCTGACCAGCTACCGGCCTATAGCACTTACGAGCTGCCTTTGTAAGGTTTTTGAGAAAATGATCAATCACCGTCTTGTACATTTCTTAGAGTCGAACAAAATGCTTGACCCATTTCAATGTGGCTTTAGGGAAGGCCGATCTACAACCGATCACCTCGTGCGCATCGAAGCAAACATCCGTGATGCATTTGTACACAAGCAGTATTTCTTGTCTATATTTCTTGATATGGCAAAGGCGTACGATACGACATGGCGGTACGGGATCTTACGAGACCTGTCGCACATGGGCATTCGAGGTAATATGCTTAGCACTATAGAAAGCTACCTGTCTAACCGTACTTTTCGAGTCAAAGTTGGTAACGTATTGTCCCGCCCATTTATTCAAGAAACTGGTGTGCCACAAGGGGGCGTGCTTAGTTGCACCCTTTTCATTGTGAAAATGAATTCCCTTCACAAAGTCATTCCATCCTCAATGTTTTATTCAATATATGTCGATGATGTGCAGATCGGATTTAAGTCTTGTAACCTTACAATATGCGAGCGTCAGGTTCAGCTCGGACTGAACAAAGTGTCAAAATGGGCAAATGAAAATGGTTTCAAGCTAAACCCTCTCAAAAGCTCCTGTATACTCTTCTCTAGAAAGAGAGGCTTAATACGAGATCCAGATATCATGCTGCATGGACAACGCATACCAATCAACACTGAACACAAATTTTTAGGCATTATACTTGACACAAAACTAACCTTCATTCCTCATATCAAGTACCTCAAAGCTAAGTGCCTGAAAACAATGAACCTCATGAAGATCTTATCTCACACATCATGGGGCAGCGACAGGAAATGTTTAATGAATCTTTACAAGAGCCTCATTCGTTCGCGACTGGATTACGGTGCTGTAGTATATAACTCTGCTGCCCCAAGTGCACTAAAGATGCTGGATCCCGTTCACCATCTAGGTATCCGCTTGGCCACCGGTGCTTTCAGAACGAGCCCTATAGAAAGCCTATATGCAGAATCGAATGAATGGTCACTTCATCTCCAGAGATCGTACATCAGCTTCACATACTTCCTCAAAGTTTACTCTGATCATGAACATCCATGTTCTCAAACCGTTAACGATTTGACGTGTACTACACTTTTCCATAATAGACCCTCTGTGAGACGGCCTTTCTCACTACGTGTGAGAGAACTTAGCGAAGAAATGGATGTCCCACTTCTCGAACATCGTTTAATGCCTCCAGGTAAGCTTTTACCACCCTGGGAGTGGCAGGTGATAGCATGTGATGTATCCTTTGTGGAGGTCACAAAGCACGCTCCTGAACTCGAAATCGCAATACATTTCCGTGAACTCCAATCGAAGTACTGTTGCCCTGAATTCTACACCGACGCGTCAAAGTCCCATGCTGGTGTATCTTACGCGGCCGTCGGTCCATCTTTCTCTGAATCAGACGTATTGAACCCTTATACAAGTATCCTCACTGCAGAAGCCTATGCAGTACTGTCTGCGATTAAACACATTAAGAAATTAAAGCTACATAAGGCAATAATATTCACGGACTCCTTAAGTGTCGTAAAGGCACTAATGTCTTTAAGGAAACACAAAAATCCTGTTTTCATTGAACTTTACTCATATTTGTGCAATATTTACTCATCTGGTAGACATGTGACAATATGCTGGGTTCCTGGTCATAGATCCATCGAAGGTAATGTGCTTGCAGACCAAATGGCCACATCAATTACATCTGAAGCTACCAATTTTAGCAGTACTATTCCCGCCACAGATCTGAAGCCTTTTTTGCGAAGGAAACTGCGAAACCACTGGCAACGCCTGTGGGAGAGTGAAACAAATAATAAACTCCACCTGATTAAGCCACAGTTAGGTTTCTGGCCCTGTACAACTAAAACACGACGAACTGATGTCCTATTCTGCCGTCTCAGAATAGGACACACATATGGTACTCACAACTTTCTGTTGACTGGTAACGAGCCTCCAACCTGTGGCCGATGTGGTCAGAGGCTGACCGTCCTCCATGTCCTCTTGGAGTGCCGGGAAGCCGAAACAGAGAGAAGGAAACACTTTCCTCTTGCATACCGCTACCATATCCCTCTCCATCCCAGTATGTTTCTTGGCAAAGAACCACTTTTTAATACCAAAGCAGTCCTAGGTTTTTTGAATGACGTGGTACTACATGTGATTAGCCCTAGATATTCGTAGCACATCCTCCCGCCAGAGGATGCTGTTGCGATAGTGCTCAGTATAGCGCATGCCTCCAGGCCTTTTTGTTCAAGGGCTCTGTTGAGGCAATAGTGCTTCATGCCAATTTTCGCATCGGACTTACTTTGCAAATAGTAACATTTATTTGCAATGCATATTTCATGCTCATAGCACACGCCATCAGTCATTTCCATAATCTTATTACCTGTAGATTTTATGCACTTTACAGCGACTATTTTTAGGCCCCCTTACAGCCACGTCATATTCACCACTCGTAATTCATCGCTTCAATTCAAACTCATTAACACTGGCCTGGCGCTCTTTGGCCATTATTGGCCCTTGCGCCATTAAACCCCATATATCATCATCATCATCGTGTCTCGATAGGTGGCATACAACCAAAACCTACCCATAATAAAAACTGATCTCAAAGGCTATGCCTTCGCGCGCTGCGTTGAACGAAAGCGAAAGATTGTACCCTAATCCCGCCCTAAGCGACGGTGCCCTCGAAAGTCAATCTCGAAGACCATGTTGTGCATGCCAGGGAGTTTATAAAGTCTGTAACGTCATGTAGTTTGCGCGGGAACGTTTGGAGAGAAATGAAAGTAGCACAAGGACGGCGTGCGAGGAGTTCATTGTGCTGAAACTGGCGAAACCGCATCAGGTTCTAATATGCGGCAGCACGCAAGTTTGCGAAGGATATTCCGGAAGCAGTGGCTGGAAGACCCAAAGCTGAAAGGTACCAATGATTTGCAAAATTGAAATGTATACTAACGAATCTGTTAAGTTGTTCAAGTGGCAGCATGTTGTGCACGCTTAACGGAGCTTCTACGTCTGTATGGTGTCAAATTGGCTTGCGCTTGTTCAAGCCATTGACACATCGGCGCGGTGCAACTTAGCAGCTGTGAAATGAGGGCTCATTACGGAGATCACGCGAAACATGCTGATACAATGAAACACCGTAAAACGGTAGCACCGAGTGACCAGAAGAGGCTGCGAGATGCGATCGCGCCAGCTCTGACGGCCGATGAAGATGAGGAAAGGTGCGCTTTGAAGATTGTAAAATTCACCTCGTGTAACAAGGCCATAAATTGCGTCAATGAACTTTCTAATCTTCTCAAAGGCGAACCGCGATGCAATCTTGTCATGCACAGAACGAAGTGCACAGCCCTTATAACCAAAGTTATCGTGCCATACTTTGCTGCCACACTGAGGGAAGACATGGTAGGAAAATCTTACTCTCTTGGTTGATGAATCCACAGATGTTTCAGCAAAGAAACTTGTGTGCGTTGCAATTCGCTTCTACATCGACACTGCCAAAAGGATAACTACCACTCTTCTTTACTTGAAGGAGGCGAAAGAGGGGAAAGCGGAGTCTATATATGATGCGGTTCAAGCAGCACTTCGCTAGAATTCAATCAGCCCAAAGGACTGTGTTGGTTTAGCGACTGACGGCGCAAGCGCAACGTGCGACCGTAACAATTAATTGTGCCGAAGAATAAATGCGCGTGTCACTCTCTAGACATTGTAGCCTCGAAGGCAATCGAAACAATGCCTCCAAGCCTAGAATTCGTGGTAAATGTGACCCACAACTACTTCGCTCACAGCAGTACGATACAAACTGCCTACAGGAATGCCTACTGTGCGAGTAGTGCAGCTCAACAGTGAGCCGAACCTCCAAAGGCAATTTCTCCTTAACAGACTGCATTGAACGCATTCTACCCTGGTATTAGCCTCTGAAAACACCTTCTTGAATGTTTCAGAAAAAGCCTACGCTGTCCGCCTTAAGAAAATGTACCTTGATGAGAGGCACCGTGCTGGCCAGTTTTTTCGACCTAGTCCAAGGAATGAACCTCAGCGCTAAAGACGAGCATTCCGTGAATCGATTATACTTTGCTTTCATTAAAGCTTGCTCTTTCGACTTACAGAAGCGCCTTCCAAACTCTACATCACTGGTCCGTAAATTGAGAGTAATAAGCCCACAATCGATTCTAGGCCCGCATGCTATGCAGGGACTGAAAGCTTTGCCACGTGGCCCATTCTCTTGCCCAGAGCGTGACATTGAGGAACAAGTCAGGTATCTGCGACAGGTAGAAAGCGTGAATTCGAACATGTCCTCCATCGAGTTTTGAACCGCGATTCACAAGTATCAGGATCCGTCAGGTTCGAATCCCATGCAGGACATCGCGGCAGGTGCAGTGAAGCTGCTGGTCTTGCCGTTGTCCAACGCAGAAGCGGAACGCGCGTATTTTCCGCCGCAACGCTGACAAAAAGTGACTTAAGAAACAGCATGTCTCACGAACTGCTTGCTGCAATCCTGATGATAAAGTTCGGATTACGCCTGAGAGGTGTCACCAGTTCTGGATTTCAAGTGCCGCGAGAAATGGAAAAAAGTGAACAGCAATATTTACAAGTGACGTGCAGGTGTTGACTGGTTTTTGCAGTAGCTTTAGTTACCTTTTCGTTTTATTTATGTGCTTTGTGATATTGTGCTGCTGCACAATGTTTGTTATTTCAACGCAAACTAGTCATTTTACTAGATTATAATACAATAATACCTGATAACGTTTTGTTGTGTTATTCTTCGCCAATGTGGGGAAAACAAGAGCGATCTTTCGTACGAAAGGTAAAAAAAAATTGTGTTCCGAGTCTTTCAGATTTCATTTCAATGACATGCTATTTGTGCCAGCTTTCAAAACACTCGGTGTTTGGTTTACGGAGAAGTTGCTGTGGGACGCGCATGTCACTCACGTTTGCTTAGCCGCTTCTCGTTTTATTAGTTTATAATACAATACCGTAATAATCATATCCTACCTAATAAAATTACACGACTGCTATTTAAACGACGTCTCCCCGCAGGGGCGTCTGCGTCAGCAGGCGTTTGGTGAGTTGCGCCACCACGTACCCGAGCACACGAGGGTTGGACCCTCCTGCGTGTAGCCGTGCGCGGCTTAGCCGTGTCCGGGGAAAAGAGGATCCTGGGGGTTGAGCCGATGCCGGGTGCTCGGACCTTTATGGCCCCTCGGCTGCGGCAACACACCTCTTTGGCCTCCGCTTCACGTAGACGGCACCCCTGGGCTGACCCACCCAGGGGAAATCGGCTGGTCGCCTTTTCCTATCCCCCTCTCTGACCTTTTTCTTTCCTATCTCCTCTCTTTACTGTCCTGTCTCCTTTTCTCTTCTGTTACTTCTACATTTCCGTAGGTGGCTTGGGTTAACCTTGTGTATGTGCCCTCTCTTGGGTATCTTATATTGGGTTATAGCAGCAATGCACGGCTGGCGTCTGCAGCCTTACACCTTAAGTGCTGCAGCGTCCCCTAGTTGGGCTCCGTGGTGGGTGGCCGCCATTGCCGCCGAAATAAACCGAACTAATATGGGAACACCTGCATTTCCCCGTCTACTTGATCGTCACCCTCACAAGAGGGGGCGCACCGATGAAATATTAAACCTATTCAGACCGAAAGAAATTTTTCCCCGATTCCAAGTTGTGCACAGTGAGAAAACTGAAAAACCAGCTCGAACCGTATCCCCTTTTCTTGTTGCGAAAGGCTTGACTGACGCCCTTGGCCCAGGTTACAAGGTCACCAAAATGGCGAGCGGGGACCTCCTGCTTGAGATCCGTGACAAAGCGCAGCACAATAAATTGAACAAGCTTGTGGCATTTGGAGACATACCTGTTACCGTCTCACCTCATCGGTCTATGAACACAGCACGTGGAGTAGTGTCTGATGCAGATCTAATCGACTTGTCCGAAACCGAACTATTGGAAGGCTGGAAAGAACAAAACGTAACAAACGTACAGCGCATCATTATCAGAAGAGAAAATAAGGAAATTCCCACTAAACACCTGATCCTGACTTTTGCCACTTGCGATCTGCCACAAACCATAGAAACCGGATACACAAAGTTAGCTGTCAGGCCATACATCCCCAATCCCAGAAGATGCTTCCAATGTCAAAGATTTGGCCACGGCTCGCAGAGCTGCCGTGGTAGACTCACGTGTGCGAAATGTGGAACCCAAGGTCATTCCTCAGACAACTGTGAAGCGACACCTCACTGTGTAAACTGTGATGGTGAGCATCCAGCTTACTCCCGGTCTTGTCCGAACTGGAAAAAAGAAAAAGATATTATCACTCTCAAAGTTCGTGAGAACATCTCCTTCAAGGAAGCACGTAAAAGGTGCTTGCCATTCCACAACACAACATATGCCGAGGCGACGCGTCAGGGGGCAACGTCGCACCGGCTTCCGCCACCTGCCCGGCCCGCGCGCAGCGAGCCGCCGGCTGTGGCAGCCGCCCCTATGGTGGGAGCAGCCAAGGCTGCCTTGCCATCACCGAACTTGGCCACACCAGTGGCCCCTGCTAGCTCTGGCAGCAGCCAGGATAGCACGGAGGCTAAGGAGGTACCGTCAACCTCCGCACTGGTGGGGACAAAGGCTTCGCCTTCCAAGGCGAAGCCAAACCGACGTACACATCGCTCGCTAGAGCGAGTGTCCAACACCTCCCAAGAGGCAATGGACACAACTCCTTCTCAGACGGCACACGGAGCGCCTAGGGAGAGACGACACTCCCAAGAACGCTCCAAAAAAGATAAAACACCAGTTACAGCGCCTGGAAAAGGCTCTGTAAAATAGGCTGTACACATCCCTTGAGACACACAGCACCTTTTATTTTCCTCCAACATGAACACACTATTGCAGTGGAATGTTAGGGGACTAATACACAACCTAGACGACATCCAAGAACTTATCAATAAATTTAATCCAAAGGTGCTGTGTGTTCAAGAAACACACCTAAACTCCAAGGACACCAACTTCCTACGTCAGAATATTGTTTTCCGAAAAGATCGCGAGGATTCTGCCGCATCATCTGCTGGTGTGGCCATCATACTCGACAGAAGTGTAGCCTGTCAGCAACTTCCACTCAATACGGCACTTGAGGCGGTAGCCGTTCGTGCTGTACTTCTGGGTAAACTCGTAACCATTTGCTCGCTCTATATACCCCCACATTATCCTTTACACAAGCATGAATTTCAATCATTTATAGATGAATTACCGGAACCTTACCTCGTTCTTGGCGATTTCAATGCACACAGCAGCTTGTGGGGCGACACGCGTATCGATGCGCGAGGACGCCTAATCGAACAATTTCTTTTCTCCTCTGGTGCGTGTCTCCTGAATAAGAAGGAACCCACCTACTACAATCTTGAAAACAAAACATTTTCTTCCATTGATCTCAGTGTGGCTTCCCCGTCTATATTTCCTGAACTTAAATGGGAAGTCATAAAAAATCCTTACGGGAGTGACCACTTTCCCATACTGCTGAGATCACCACTACAAAACGAACCTGCACCACAGGCTTCCCGGTGGAAGTTCGATAAGGCAGATTGGGAGAAATTCGAAAGTCTTACGAGTAGTATCTCGTGGTCTGACTTATCTTCGATGGGAATTGATGCTGCTGTCGAGTATCTTACATCCTTCATAGTCGATGCCGCTTCTGAATGTATACCAGAAATGAGTGGTGCGACCTGCAAACGCCGTGTCCCATGGTGGAACGAGGAATGTCGGAACGCTCGTAGGAAACAGAACAAAGCGTGGGGGTTGCTACGCGACTCCCCAACTGCGGAGAATCTTGTAAATTTTAAGAAAATTAAATCGGAGGGCAGAAGAACGCGCCGACAGGCCAGGAGAGAAAGTTGGAAGAAGTTTTTATCAGGCATAAACTCGTATACAGACGAAGGCAGAGTCTGGAAGAAAGTTAATAAGATAAAAGGGCTACAAACTTATTCACTCCCGTTGGTAAACACACAAGGCGACACTCTGGAAGACCAAGCTAACTGCCTAGGAGCACATTTTCAACAAGTGGCCAGCTCATCTCATTATTCCCAAACATTTAAAAGGCACAAGGCTACAATAGAAAAACAGAAACTAGAAAGAAAATGTACTGGAAACGAAGCATACAACCAGCCATTCTGTATTGCTGAGCTGTATGCATCACTTAGTTGTTGCAACAAGTCTGCGCCAGGCTCTGACCGCATAGCTTATCAAATGCTGAAACACCTTCCCCATGAAACAAAGAAAACTCTCCTCACCCTATACAATGCTATATGGACCTCCGGCAAGATCCCCTCTGCCTGGAAAGAGGCCATTGTCGTTCCTATACTGAAGCAGGGCAAGGACCCATCGTCTGCTTCGAGTTACCGCCCTATAGCACTAACAAGCTGCCTCTGCAAACTGTTTGAAAAAATGATAAACCGCCGACTAATACATTTCCTCGAATCAAACAAACTGCTTGACCCGTACCAATGCGGGTTTCGAGAAGGACGATCCACCGCCGACCATTTGATACGTATTGAGACGCAAATTCGAGAAGCTTTTGTCCGTAAACAGTTCTTTCTCTCTGTATTCCTTGATATAGAAAAAGCCTACGATACCACCTGGCGGTTTGGAATACTTAGAGACCTCTCACACGTTGGTATACGTGGTTGCATGTTAAATGTCATCGAAAGTTATTTATCTAATCGCACATTCCGTGTTCGTGTGGGAAATGCTGTATCAAGACCATTTGTGCAGGAAACCGGAGTGCCACAGGGCGGGGTGCTCAGTTGCACTCTCTTCATCGTAAAAATGAGCTCCTTGCGTCTGTATATCCCAAGAAACATGTTTTATTCTGCATACGTCGATGATGTACAGATAGGTTTCGCCTCGTGCAACCTCGCAGTCTGTGAGCGGCAGATTCAGCTTGGTCTGAACAAGGTGTCTAATTGGGCAGATGAGAATGGATTTAGCCTTAACCCACAAAAGACCACCTGCGTCCTGTTCTCCAGAAAGAGGGGTCTGCACCCCGATCCTGACATTGAGTTGCAGGGAAAACGAGTGGCCGTAAAAACAGAGCATAAGTTTTTAGGTGTGATTTTAGATGCGAAGCTAACATTTGTGGCACACATACAGTATGTAAGAAACAAGTGCATGAAAACAATGATATTCTAAAAGTATTGTCACGCACCGCTTGGGGTAGTGACACAAAGTGTCTTTTGAATTTGTATAAGAGCCTCATACTCACAAGACTAGATTACGGCGCCATAGTGTACCATTCTGCTACACCAAGCGTCCTAAGGATGCTGGATCCTGTACACCACCTAGGCATCCGCATAGCCACTGGTGCCTTCAGGACAAGTCCTGTGGCAAGCCTGTATGTAGAGGCAGACATGTGGTCGCTTGACATGCAACGTTCGTACCTAAGCCTCACCTATTTCATGAAAGTTAATTCGAACTCGGAACACCCGTCCTTCTCAACCGTAAATGACATGACCAGTGCCACACTCTTTAATAACCGGCCGACAGCAAGAGATCCCTTCTCAGTACGTCTAAGGAAAATTAGTGAACAAATCGATATCCCACTACCTGGAAATACTCTGATGGCCCCAGCAAAGCCAGTGCCACCGTGGCAGTGGCAGCTCATAGAGTGTGATACCTCATTTGTAGAGGTCACGAAAGACGCTCTAGAGGCGCATATCCGAATGCATTTTCTGGAAATTCAGTCCAAGTACTCGTCCTGCACTCAGTTCTACACTGACGCTTCCAAGTCACATGCAGGGGTATCTTATGCGGTAGTCGGACCATCGTTCTCAGAGTCCGATGTACTGCACCCGGAAACAAGCATTTTTACGGCTGAGGCCTATGCACTTTTATCGGCTGTGAAGAGTATAGGCAAATCAAAACTGAAAAGATCAATAATATTTACAGACTCCCTAAGCGTCGTAAAAGCCCTCATGACTCTACATAAACACAAAAACCCTGTACTCATTGAACTGTATTCTGCTCTGTGCAAAGCATACATGTCTAACCAGCATATTATTTTGTGCTGGGTGCCTGGCCATAGAGGCATCGAGGGCAATGTTCTGGCTGATCAAATGGCCACATCAACTACATCGCGAGCCCTTAACCCTACCGCTTCTATCCCTGCCACAGATCTCAAGCCCTACTTGAGAAAGAAACTTAGAAGCCACTGGCAGCGCTTGTGGGATGCCGAAACGAACAATAAGCTCCACTTAGTTAAGCCACAGATTGGCCCGTGGCATCCTGTTACGAAAATACGAAGAACTAATGTCCTATTCTCTCGTTTGAGAATAGGACATACATATGGCACCCACAATTTTCTATTAACTGGAAATGACCCGCCAACCTGTGGTAGATGTGGAGAGAGGCTTACCGTGCTACACGTGCTCGTGGAGTGCAGGGAAGCCGAAAGAGAGAGAAAAAGACACTTCCCTTTAGCGTACCAGTGCCGTCTCCCTCTCCACCCTGCTATGTTCCTTGGCGACGAACCTCTGTTTAGCACTAAAGCTGTTCTGGATTTTCTGAGCGATGTTGTACTGCATGTTATTAGTCCAATAGTTTCGTAGCGCGTCCTCTCTTCAGAGAGATGTCGCCGCGACAGTAGTTTTGCATAGCACGCGCCTCCAGGCCCTTACGTTTTCAAAGGGTCTGTCAAGGCAGTAGTGCTTTTTAAAAAGATTTGTCTGTGATATATTTTCGCCTATCGTCATTATCTTGCAATTTGTTCTTTCGTGATCATAGTGCACCTCATTAGCCATTGCCATAATTTTATTACATATACATTTTACGCATTTTACAGCGATTGTTTTTAGGCCCTTTTACAGCCACGACACATCTACCTTTCGCAATTCATTGCTCCATTGTCAACTCATGAACACTGGCCTGGCGCTCTTTGGCCATATCTGGCCCTTGCGCCATTAAACACCATACATCATCATCATCATGCATAATTGTGGCTTGATCGTGGTGCAGGGCGGGAAATCCCACCTCAATACGTCACGGGGCCCTTTTAGCAGTTGTTCAAGCCATTATAATTTGTGTGTAGTCTTTGATGCGCGAGTTGAATGTGGGACGGATGTTATTTAATAAATGTTAGAGCTAGCAGCTCAGAGGTCCATCCGGCGGCAAAGATGGCAGCGACGCCGGAAAGGGCCAATCCGCCGCCAGGATTTTAAGATAGAACCTCCGGTTCCTGATTTTTATTTGTTTTTTAATACGTTGGGGAGCACCGATTGAAATGTGAGAGAGAGAGAGAGAGAGAGAGTACTGGAGACAGAAAGTTTCGCCTGCATGTTTGCGGCCAAGGGGACATGCCCTTAGGATGTGGTTTCGAATATGTGGATGATTATAGATATTCGAAAGTGATGGGTCCTCCCGCTGGTGTTCAATTCCGTCTTGGTTACGGTGTGGTACAATGCAGTTGCGGGAGTGAGAAGTGGGCGCCGCCCATGATTCACTGTACTGTATTTTAGGACGTGTTTATCTTCGGGAAAGCTTCTCCGATGAAAGATATCTCTATAGTTGCGGGAGTGGAATGTTGGCATTTAACCGTTATACACTCTACCCCTTTTCGGGTCTGATTGTCTTCTCGTTTTTTTTTAACAAGAAGCTTGGAGGGCTAATGAATGGTTTTCAAAATATCCGTCCGACATTCAGGGAAGTGTGTTTGACTGATTTTATATTAATTGATTATTTATATACTTCGTCATTTCTTCTAATATCTTTGCTGTTTCGGGATTTTTAACATTCGGGTCGAGCTTTTTGGGGATCTGGATGTATTTCTTTTAATTTCTTTGCGATATTTTGATGTTTTTCAGCACGTTGTTAGGTAATGGATACAGGAATTGCATTCTATACCACATTTGCACTTGCTTTCATCAGTTATTTTAAATTTTTTTCAAATATAAGAGGAATCTTCCGTGTTCAGTTAGTCCTTGCGAGAGATAATAGTTTGTCGGAAAGTGATCTGGTATTTGACTTATGTTCCTGATCCAGTCATGAATGAGTTTTATCTGGATCGGTGAGCCATGTTTCCACTTATCATAAATTTATTTCCTCAACTGAGATTTAATGAATGCTTTTGTTATGGGGATTTCTTGTTTGTCCTGTTATTGCTGCTTGTTTTGGTAATTCGTCCGCTAGCTCGTTACCTAAAACTCCAGAGTGACCTTTGACATGGGTAATGTGTATTTGTTCTTTTTCCGAATTGCCTTTTTCAGAGTTTTAACTTTCCCCGCAGGGGCGTCTGCGTAAGCAGGCGTTTGGTGCGTTGCGACACCACGTACCCGAGCACATGAGGGTTGGACCCTCCCGCGTGTAGCCGTGCGCGGCTTAGCCGTGTCCGGGGAAAAGGGGATCCTGGGGGTTGAGCCGATGCCGGGTGTTTGGACCTTTACGGCCCCTCGGCAGAGGCAACACACCTCTTTGGCCTCTGCTTCACGTAGACGGCACCCCCGGACTGACCCACCCGGGGGAAACCGGTGGTCGCCTTTTCCTGTCCCCCTCTCCAACCTTTTGCTTTCCTATCTCCTTTCTTTTACTCTCCTATCATCTCTTCTCTTCCGTCACTTCCTAATTTTCACAGGCGGCTTGGGTTAACCTTGTGTATGTGCCCTCTCTTGGGTATCTTATATTGGGTGATAGCAGCAATGCACGGCTGGCGTCTGCAGCCTTACACGTTAAGTGTTGCAGCGTCCCCTAGTTGGGCTCCGTGGTGGGTGGCCGCCATTGCCGCCGAAATAAACGATATTAACATGGGAACACCTGCATTTCCCCGTCTACTTGATCGTCACCCTCACAAGAGGGGACGCACCGATGAAATATTAAGCCTTTTCAAACCTAAAGAAATTTTTCCTCGTTTCCAAGTTGTACATAGTGAAAAAACAGAAAAACCAGCTAGAACCCTATCCCCTTTCCTAGTTGCAAAAGGCCTAACTGAAGCACTTGGCCCTGGCTATAAGGTCACCAAAATGGCGAGCGGGGACCTCCTCCTTGAGATCCGTGATAAAGAGCAACACAGTAAAATAAACAAGCTTGTGGCATTTGGAGATATTCCTGTTACCGTTTCACCTCATCGGTCTATGAATACAGCACGAGGAGTAGTGTCTGATGCAGATCTTATCGACTTGTCCGAATCCGAACTATTGGAAGGCTGGAAAGAACAAAATGTAACCAACGTACAGCGCATCATTATCAGACGAGACAACAAAGAAATTCCTACAAAACACCTGATTTTGACCTTTGCCACTTGCGATCTGCCACAAACCATAGAAACCGGATACACAAAGATAGCTGTCAGACCATACGTACCTAATCCAAGACGATGTTTCCAATGTCAACGATTTGGCCCCGGCTCGCAGAGCTGCCGTGGTCGACTCACATGTGCGAAATGTGGAACCCAAGGCCATTCCTCAGACAACTGTGAAGCGACACCGCACTGTGTAAACTGTGATGGTGAGCATCCAGCTTACTCCCGATCTTGTCCCAACTGGAAAAAAGAAAAGGAAATTATCACTCTAAAAGTACGTGAGAATATCTCTTTCAAGGAAGCACGTAAAAGGTGCTTACCTTTCCACAGCACAACCTATGCTGATGCGACGCGTGAGGGGGCAGCGTCGCACCGGCCTCCGCCACTTGTCCGGCCCGCGCACAGCGAGCGGTCGGCGGTGGCGCCCCCCGCCCCGGTGGTGGCAGCAGTCCAACCTGCTCCACCCACCCAGCCACAGAGACCCGCTACCCCAGGTACCTCGGGTCTCAAGACCAAGCCTCATCAGGCGAGGTCTGAAAAACGAACAAGCAGCCTGCACGTGCGGGCATCCAGTGCCTCCCAGGAGGCGATGGAAACAACACCGGTACCTTTGGTGCCGAAGAACCGGCGTGGCTCTCTCGAGCGCGCCAAAACAAACAAAAAACCCATAACAGGGCCGGACGACGGTCCTGTTACCTAAGACACTACACACCTGAACACAGAACACTCCTCCTCTCTTCAATAAGATGGCGGTACAAATTATTCATTGGAATGCCCGTGGCATTCTAAACAACTTAGATGACATCAAGGAAATAATACAAGAATTTAATCCTAGGCTGTTCTGTGTTCAGGAAACACACCTAAAAACATCAAATACAAATTTCCTAACACACTATACATTATTCCGCAAAGATCGCGATGATGGTCACACCGCGTCTGGCGGCGTGGCCATTATAGCACAGAGGTCAGTTGCTTGCCAACACCTCCATCTTAAAACAAATCTAGAGGCAGTAGAAGTTAGGGCAATACTCTTTGACAGGTTGGTAACAGTCTGTTCATTGTACGTACCACCTGAACATCGTTTGCAACTTAGAGAACTTGAAACACTTGTTAATCAGCTCCCTGAACCATTCATTTTAACAGGAGATCTGAACGCCCATAACACGATGTGGGGCGACTTGCGCTGCGACGCAAGAGGGCGTATTGTAGAAGACTTCCTTTTGTGTTCTGGTGCGGTTCTGCTGAATAAAAAAGAACCCACCTTTTACAGCGCCACACATAAGACATTCTCTTCAATAGATTTAACCATAGCTTCTCCAACTCTGATGCCATACCTTGACTGGAAGATCATAAAGAACCCTTATGGAAGTGACCACTTCCCTATTGTTTTAAATTTAACAAAACAAGCTGGCTGCCCTCCACAGGTTCCCCGATGGAAAACCGACTCGTCGAACTGGGAACTGTTTGAAAAGATTACGTACTTGAAGTGGGATGATTTGGTTTCCTTTAATATAGATGAAGCTGTGGAATATTTGACAGGTTTTATCATAGACGCCGCTGAAAAATGCGTAAAACAAACTAACGGACTTGCTAATAAGCGTCGCATACCTTGGTGGAATGAGGAATGTAAAGAGGCACGGAAAAAACAAAATAAAGCTTGGGGCCTGCTCCGCGACTCTCCAACTGCGGAGAATCTCACTAATTTCAAACAGGCAAAATCACAGGGCAGGAGAATACGCCGACGTGCTAAGCGGGCTAGTTGGGAAAGGTACATAAGTAGCATCAATTCTTACAAGGATGAGAGTAAGGTGTGGAACAGAGTGAACAAATTAAAAGGCCGGGAAACACTACCACTTCCCTTAGTAAACACTCAAGGTGACAGTATGAAAGATCAAGCTGATTTCCTGGGCGAGCATTTTGAAAGCATTTCCAGTACATCCCACTATGAGCCAACTTTCCTAAAGTTCAAGGAACACGCAGAGCGGGAGCGCCTCAAACGAAAGGGCACAACAGAAGTGACCTACAACCGTCCATTTAGTCTCGCAGAACTCAAGGCTTCTCTCAGTTCTTGCAGCAACTCAGCACCAGGTGGTGACCGCATAATATACGAAATGATCAAGAACCTGCACTCAGAAACATTAAACACGCTTCTGTGTCTTTACAATACCATGTGGTCATCCGGACATATTCCATCCTCATGGAAACAAGCCATTATCATCCCAATTTATAAACAAGGCAAAGACCCTGCATTAGCCAGCAGCTATAGGCCAATAGCACTTACAAGCTGTATGTGCAAGCTATATGAAAAAATGGTGAACCGGCGTCTAATCTATTATCTGGAAAGCAACCGTCTACTTGACCCCTTCCAATGTGGTTTCAGGGAAGGTAGGTCAACAATAGACCACCTCGTTCGCATTGAGGGAAACATTAGAGACGCTTATATACACAAACAATTCTTTTTATCTGTATTTCTGGACTTGGAGAAAGCCTATGACACAACATGGCGATTCGGAATCCTTCGAGACCTATCTGCAATGGGTGTACGCGGCAACATGTTAAACATGATAGAAAGTTACTTGACTAAGCGCACATTCCGCGTTAGAGTGGGCAATGCCCTGTCCAGAAGCTTCATTCAAGAGACTGGTGTGCCACAAGGGGGCGTGCTTAGTTGCACCCTCTTCATTGTGAAAATGAATTCCCTTCACAAAGCCATACCATCCTCTATGTTTTACTCAGTATATGTCGATGATGTGCAGATAGGATTTAAGTCTTGTAACCTTGCAATATGCGAGCGTCAGGTTCAGCTCGGACTGAACAAAGTTTCAAAATGGGCAAATGAAAATGGTTTTAAGCTAAACCCCCTCAAAAGCTCCTGTGTACTTTTCTCTAGAAAGAGAGGCTTAATACAAGATCCTGATATTATGCTCCACGGACAACACATACCAATCAACACTGAACATAAATTCTTAGGCGTTATACTCGACTCGAAACTGACATTCATTCCTCACATCAAGTATATCAAAACTAAGTGCCTGAAAACAATGAACATCCTGAAAATACTGTCACACACAACATGGGGTAGCGACAGGAAATGCCTCACGAACCTCTACAGGAGCCTTGTACGATCGCGTTTAGACTACGGCGCTGTAGTGTATCATTCTGCTGCCCCCAGTGCACTCAAGATGCTCGACCCTGTGCATCATCTTGGTATCCGCCTTGCCACCGGTGCCTTCAAGACAAGCCCTGTCCAAAGCCTCTATGTCGAGTCGAACGAATGGTCCCTTGATCTACAACGGTCATATTCTAATTTTAATTACTTTCTAAAAGTACATACTGATAAAGACCATCCTTGTTATTCTATCATCAACGATATGACCTCTGCCACACTTTTTCATAACAAGCCTGCAGCGAGAGAGCCATTCTCGCTCCGTGTGAGGAGGCTGAGTGAAGAAATGGACGTCCCGCTTTTTGAAAATCGCCTAATGGCTCCTGCTAAGCCGTTACCGCCGTGGTTGTGGCGCACCATTGACTGCGACACGTGCGACAACTCGGGAGACAAAACTGTTGTTCATGGATTACTTTGTTGGACGGATTTAACTGGATGAAGGCTGGCCCTACTTTCTCTTCTGATTTGGATCCGTCTCTGAATATTTGGTTTGGTATTGAAGATTGAATGTTTTTTTTTATTATTGCTATTCTGTGTGCTGGGTGAATTAGTTTAATGTTTGTTAAATTTGTTCGATATATCGTTGTTTGAGAAGGTTTTCTCTTTCCATTTGTAAGAGAAACATTTGGATTTCATTTTCTATGATAAATTTTACTGGTGGGGACAGTGGGCATCTCGTTAATCCATTCATGCGCGTCACTAATTAGATGACTCATTTGGCAATTTTTTTACTGCTCAGAAAAGGGCCTGCCTAACTTGGCCAGCTCCTTGTTTCCTCATCGCAGTCATACAACTTTATTCCATAAAGTAAACACAAAGCACATAAAGAAAACAGTAATATTATCATTTGCTTGCAAATGGACCCTTCCTGGGAACATGTGATGCACTTTCGACTTCAGCTCTGGCTGGTCGGGGATCCGTGTGCCCATCGACGTGCTGTAGTGCGGTTCCCGCATTACTTGCCATCCGGCTTCAGTTATTCTTTTCACTAAATGATTGAGAATGTTATCATGCCGTGTGATGATGTGTTCTATGGCACCTTTTGGGAATATGGCCCAAGTACTCGTCGGATTCACAACCGGCCCTGCAACGCTTAGATACCTTCCTTTCTCTCTTGAGACGAGTAAAGTTCGGCATGGCTCCAATATGGAACCTAACTAGATGAATGAACGCCTTTCCGTTTAGGAAGCATGTTCCGTCTCGTAGCCAGCTTGTGGAACCTTTGACATTTTTGCAGTCCAGCAGTTGTCTTCCATCAAATGAGCTATGTAACATCGAGATCCAGAAAGGCTGGGATTTTTCGATGACCTTCTATTCCGATTTTTGTACATACATAGTTTGTCTGCTGAATCCTCGCCTCAGAGAAGGTCCGTTTGGTTGTTGCATACACACATGCCGAATTCGTAGACTAGGCAAGTTTCACGTATCTTTTAAGTCGCAGTGGCGGGATCATCGGAAACATTGGATCCCTAGGCCACCTTCACCTATGGGCGCATAGAAAAAGCCGGTTGGCACATCTTGGGGAAGGGACAATCATCTTTGCACTGCCAATCTTATTATTCTGTCCAGTGTTAGCAGTGTTTTCGACGATATGGCGTCCAAGGTAAGACGATGGTGAGGCGTGGAAGCAGGTAGTACCTCAGGACTAGTTTTTGTTGGGGCTTCAATGGAGCTTTAGTTAGCCGCTCTAAAAGTGTGCTCAGCTTCTCTCTGATAGATGTTTGATCTATACCAGTTGCTCAAAACTTGACCCCAAGATATCTGCAAGCTGCTGACACCTTCGTATATCTAACGTCGTCACCGTGCAGCTTGAAGACGCCATCGTCGCAAACCTTTGCCTTATGGTCTCTTCCGGATGGCAGGATCACCAACTTGCTTGCATTAGCTCTCATTTCTGTTTCTTTCAAAAAGTTCTCAAGTCGATTAAGATGGGCTTTTAGACCTTGAACTGGACTGAGCTGTCAGGATCAGGTCGTCCGCAAAGGCCATAACAGGGATCTTCAAACATCTACTGCCGAATGCGCATTCTGGATCCAGCCTTTCCAGGAGTTCGACATTTACGGGGTTGAAGAGCAAATGACTCAGAGGGTTACCCTGTCTAACCCCAGCCGCTGGATGTGCCTCTAGTGATTTTCTTTCAAACGTTAAGACGGTTACTGAGGTTTCATAGAAATCTTGTACATATGAGATAAAGTCCTCCGCAAAACCTTTCGCCGCAGCCCTGGAATTATAGCCCGATGGGTGACTGTATCGAAGGCTTTAGCTATGTCCACCGAGGTCATTACAAGTGCTTCCAGCGAGTGGCGAGCCCCATCCAGTATCGTGGCCAGCAGCAGAACGTTCTCGGCGCATCCATCCGTAGGAATGAAAGCCCGCTGACGCTCGTCCAAGTCTATGATCGCTAGCAACCTCCTGAAGTAAATCTTGTGAAGAAGCCTCACCAACACATGTGAAGTTATTGCTATGAAAATGGTTCGGGCTTGACATAGGAAGACCGGCAATCTCTTCAGAAGCATTATTAAGTTATGAACTCTTAGCTGGCACCCTCCGATGACGCCTGGCAGAGAAACGGTTGGGTCCCGAAGCTGATCCTGGAGCGAGCATTGCAGCCTTGATGTACGCGGCGGTGATCAATGTCTATGGGTTTACCGTCGTTGCAGGTCTTTGCACATTGACATCCACCGATGCTGGGGGCGGCCGTCTCCATCAGATGACGCCACTCTTCCAAGAAAGACTGTAGATCCGCTACCGCTGAATATACTTGACCATCGAGAACCATCTTGGCACATTGGGACTGTTTCTTCCGAAACAGTTCCTGAGTTTCAGCGTAGTGCCTCTTCCGCTTGCTCTCATTAGGTGGTCGTTGAAATGCTCTGGATGCGGGTGCTCGATCATTTGCAAATACTTCTCTCATGTAGGCATTGAACATCGCTGAAACGTGTTGATCCTCCAGAAAATTTGACAATCTCCCACAGTCTGAATTCCAAGCATTCCCTTATTGCCTGGCATTATTTCCTGCAATTTAACAGCACAAATACACGGGCGACTGCGCGTTTCCGAAACAACTTAGCCTCAACCGACGCGATGGTACGCTACGTTACCCAACGATGGCCACAACAGAGGCTCCCAGCCAGGCCATGCTAGACGCTCGCAGAATGCCTTCTACTCGCACTCAAGGCAAATGCGTGGGTGCTAATGCTGCTTTCATTCGTTCAGAAGACGGAATTCTCGAATTCCAAGTTTCTGGTTTTTGAGTTCCCCAGCGTTATCTCTCGCGCGTTCTACTGGCGCAAGTGACACACTTCCGTGTTATCATTCTTGGCAATCGTTCATCGCATTTTCAACAATCCTGAGTACCGAAAGAAAGTATATTGTCACGTAGGTGACGGCGCCTGGCACGCAGGCAGACAAAGACCAAGTGCCAAAGATTCGGCCACAGCTCTCAGAACTGCCGAGGCCGACTGACATGTGCTAAATGTAGTGCTTTGGAACACACATCTGAATCGTGTAAAAACTCTGTCCGCTGTGTGAACTGTGATGGGGAGCACGCCGCATACTCGCGGTCCTGCCCGTCGGAGGAAAGAAAAGGAAATTGTTACTATAAAAGTGAAAGAGAATATTTCATTTAAAGAGGCACGAAGGCGGGTGACCTACCTGTTGTCTAAAACCAGCTTTGCCGATGTGGCGCGTCAGGGGGCAGCGTCACAACGGTCTCCGGCTACTGTCCGGCTCACACGTAGTGAGCCGGCGGTGACGCCATCCGCCCCCTCGGCGGCTGCGGCTACCACTGCTCCGCCATCTCACAAGAAGGGGCCATCGACCTCCGGGCTCGTGGCCTCAAAGGTCTCGTCCATCGAGACGAGGCCCTCACGTCAAACACTGCGCTCGCAAGAGCGCGTGTCCAGCGCCTCGCAAGAGCCGATGGACGCAACAACCGGTCAGACGGCGCCGCCAGCGCCTAAGGAGCTCCGCGAATCTCGCGATCGCTCCAAAAAAGAAAAACCCCGCATCACAGGGCCCGACAAGGGCTCTGTAAGCTAATTTAGAGTCCCTTCACACACAGCGCAAACCTCTTCTCAATATGGACACGCAAATATTGCAATGGAACGTTAGGGGACTTCTCCATAACCTCGATGACGTTAAAGAGCTCCTTCATAAATATAGTCCGAGGGTGCTGTGTGTCCAGGAGACGCATCTGAAATCAGGAAACACAAACTTTTTAAGGCAATACGCCGTTTTTCGCAAAGACCGTGACGACGCTACCGCCTCGTCGGGCGGTGTCGCTATAATTGTCGATAAAGGTGTTGCCTGTCAACAATTAAACCTCCGAACTTCCCTTGAAGCAGTTGCTGCCCGAGCAGTACTGTTTGGTAAACTAGTCACGGTTAGTTCGATTTACATCCCCCCTTGCTATCAACTTTCCAAGACACAGTTTCAAAATTACATAGATGAACTTCCGCCGCCATATATAGTTGTCGGAGATTTAAATGCACATAACACTTTGTGGGGAGACTCTCGTTGCGATGCGAGAGGGCGCCTAATTGAAAACTTTCTGTTTTCTTCAGGTGCATCTATACTTAGCCAGAAAGAGCCAACGTATTTCAGCGCTACACATAACAGATACTCATCCATTGACTTAAGTATAGTATCGAGTACACTAATACCGTACCTGGAGTGGTCTGTTCTCAAGAACCCCTTAGGGAGCGACCACTTCCTTATTATGTTAAACTCAACAAAACAAGATGGATGCTTGCCAAGTTTTCCTCGATGGAACGTGGACTCGGCCAACTGGCAACTGTTCCGAGAACTTACATGTTTATGTGGCGATGACATTGCTGATTTTAATGTACACGATGCTGTGGCTTATCTAACATATTTTATTATTGACGCTGCTACGAGATCTATTACGCAAACTAACGGATTGACCAAGAAGCGCCGCATCCCTTGGTGGAACGATGAATGTAGGAAAGCACGCAAAAACCAAAACAAAGCTTGGGGATTGCTTCGCAATTCTCCAACCACCGAAAACCTCATTAATTTCAAGCAGGTTAAGTCACAAGGCAGAAGAACCCGTCGACGTGCAAAAAGAGAGAGTTGGGAGAGGTACCTCTCTTGCATAAATTCTTACACAGATGAGGCGAAAGTATGGCATAGGGTGAATAAATTGAAAGGCCGGGAGTCGAACCCTCTGCCCTTAGTAAGTACCCAAGGAGATAGCCTGGAAGATCAGGCAGATTGTCTGGGCGAACACTTTGAATATGTATCCAGTGCAGCTCATTACACAGAAACATTCATGAGGTTCAAAGAACGTGCAGAGCGACAGCCCGTTAATCGGAAATGTGCTCGAAATGAAGATTACAACCGCCCGTTTAGTTTAGCTGTATTTAAAACTGCTCTCACTTGTTGCAACACCTCAGCACCAGGTGCTGACCGTATCATGTATGAAATGATCAAGCACCTACACCCTGAAACACAAAAGACCCTCCTGTCTCTTTTTAATGTCATGTGGGCTGCTGGGTACATTCCATCTTCCTGGAAAGAAGCTATAATCATCCCTATACTTAAACAAGGCAAGTAGCCGTCCTGCCTAGTAGTTACAGACCCATTGCCTTGACAAGCTGTCTGTGTAAGCTCTTCGAAAAGATTATTAACCGGCGCCTTGTCTATCTCCTAGAAAGCAATGGAACACTAGATCCGTACCAGTGTGGCTTCCGAGAAGGTAGGTCGACTACAGACCACCTTGTCCGTATTGAGGGGATTATAAGGGATGCCTTCATACACAAAGTTTTTTTTATCTTTATTTCTTGACTTAGAGAAAGCGTATGATACCACATGGCGCTACGGTATTATCCGAGACCTATACGCTATGGGTGTGGGCGGCAATATGTTGAGTACTATCGAAATCTACCTTTCTAACTGTACCTTTCGTGTAAGGGTGGGCCGGGCATTGTTCAGGTCTTTCACCCAGGAAACTGGTGTCCCGCAAGGCGGTGTGCTTAGCTGCACACTGTTTATTGTTAAAATGAACTCTCTACGCACGGCTATTCCACGAACGATGTTCTACTCTGTATATGTATATGATGTCCAGATTGGTTTTAAATCGTGCAACTTTGCTGTCTGCGAACGACATGTCCAGCATGGCTTAAATAAAGTGGCTAAATGGGCTGATGAAACCGGTTTTAGGTTGAGCCCACAAAAAAGCACATGCGTCCTTTTCACTAATAAGAGAGGAATAGTACCAGACCCTTCTATTGAGCTCTCTGGTACCACATTACCTGTAAGCAAAGAGCACAAGTTTCTCGGCATCATACTGGACTCGAAACTCACATTTGTTTCGCACATCAAATATTTGAAGGCTAAGTGCCTGAAAACAATGAACTTATTGAAGTTGCTGTCACGTACAACATGGGGCAGTGACAGGAAATGCATTTTAAACTTGTATAGGTGCCTTGTCGGCTCACGACTTGACTACGGCGCGATAGTCTATCAGTCTGCTGCACCCAGTGCTTTAAAGATGTTGGATCCTGTTCACCATTTAGGAATCCGCCTCGCGACTGGAGCCTTCAGGGCTTGTCAGGACAAGCCCCGTACAAAGCCTTTATGTGGAAGCAAACGTGTGGTCGCTCTACCTTCAGAGGACTTATGCCAGTTTTACATATTTCCTTAAAACAAATTCAAACCGTACACATCCTACCTATTTTACCATAAACGATACCACATGTGCCACACTATTCAATAATCGACCAACAGCGAAGCAGCCCTTTTCGCTACGCGTGAGAAAGCTCAGTGAATAAATGGGTGCTTCACTACTTGAACATTCCCTAATGCCTCCAGCGAAGCTGCTACCGCCGTGGCAGTGGCTGCTGGTTGAATGCGACACATCGTTTATTGAAGTCACAAAACACGCGCCAGATGCACACATTCAAATGCACTTTTTAGAACTAAAGTCTAAGTACTCTTCTTCTTTCTGGGGTTTTACGTGCCAAAACCAGTTCTGATTATGAGGCACGCCGTAGTGGAGGGCTCCGGAATAATTTTGACCACCTGGGGTTCTTTAACGTGCACTACAACGCAAGCACACGGGCGTTTTTGCATTTCGCCTTCATCGAAATGCGGCCGCCGCGGCCGGGATTCGATCCCGCGATCTCGTGCTCAGCAGCGCAACGCCTTAGCTGACTGAGCCACCTCGGCGGGATTCTAAGTACTCTTGCCCTGAATTTTACACAGATGCATCAAAGTCACATGCTGGCGTTTCCTATGCGGCAGTCGGTCCGTCCTTCTCAGAATCCGATGTACTTTATCCCCAAGCAAGTATCTTTACGGCCGAAGCCTATGCAGTACTATCGGCAGTGAAACACATTGATAGATTGAAACTCCAAAAGGCTGTAATATTTACCGACTCTTTAAGCGTTGTTAAAGCGTTAATGATGCCGCAAAAACATAAACACCCTGTAATTATCATCCTCTACTCACTGATCTGCTCTGCTTATGCATCTAAACAGCAAATCATAATATGCTGGGTGCCTGGGCATAGAGACATTGAGGGTAATGTTCTTGCCGACCAAATGGCCACATCAATAACATCGCACGCTATTAATCCTACAGCTGCTGTCCCTGTAACAGATTTGAAACCTTTCTTGCGTAAGAAACTGCGAAGCCACTGGCAACGCTTGTGGGATGCGGAAACAAATAATAAGCTTCACTTTATAAAGCCACAGTTAGGTTTCTGGCCCTCTGCATCGAAAACACGGCGAACTGACGTCCTATTCTGTCGTCTCAGAATAGGACATACATATGGTACTCACAACTTTACCACTCAATAGAATGATCCTCCAACCTGTGGTAGATGTGGCGAGAGGCTCACCGTCCTTCACGTCCTCTTGGAGTGTCGGGAAGCCGAAAGAGAAAGAAACATTTTCCGCTAGCATATCGCTATTGTATCCCTCTCCATCCTGCTGTTTCTCGGTAAAGAACCGCTTTTTGACACCAACGCAGTCCTCGCATTCTTGAAAGATGTTGTGCTACATGTTATTAGCCCAATGAGTTCATAGCGCATCCTCTCTCGAGAGGATGTTGCTGTGATAGTTTTTATAGCACATGCCTCCAGGCCCTTGTGTTTCATAAGCTCTGTTTAGGCACTTACCCGCAGGGGCGTCTGCGTCAGCAGGCGTTTGGTGTGTTGCGACACCACGGACCCGAGCACATGGGGGTTGGCCCCTCCCGCGTGTAACCGTGCGCGGCTTAGCCGTGTCCGGGGAAAAGAGGATCCTGGGGGTTGAGCCGATGCCGGGTGTTCGGACCTTTATGGCCCCTCGGCGGAGGCAACACGCCTCTTTGGCCTCCGCTTCACGTAGACGGCACCCCCGGACTGACCCACCCGGGGGAAATCGGTGGTCGCCTTTTCCTGTCCCCCTCTCCGATCTTTCTCTGCTCTATTTTTCTGTCTTCACTGTCCTGTCATCTCTTCTCTTCTGTTACTTCCTCAATTTCCATAGGCGGCTTGGGTTAACCTTGTGTAGGTGCCCTCCCTTGGGTTTATATATAAGGTTATAGCGGCAATGTACGGCTGGCGCCTGCAGCCTTACACGTTAAGTGCTGCAGCGTCCCCTTGTTGGACTCCGTGGTGGGTGGCTGCCATTGCTGCCAAAATACACCAAACTGCTATGGGAACACCCGCTTTTCCCCGACTTCTTGATCGTCTCCCTCAGAAGAGGGGACGCACCGATGATATTCTGAACTTGTTCACCAGACCAAAAGACAATTTCCCCCGATTCCAAGTAGTACATAGTCAAAGAACCGAAAAACTAGCAAGAACCATATCCCCATTTGTAGTTGCAAAAAGCTTGACCAACACACTAGGCCCTGGCTACAAGGTCACCAAAATGCCAAGCGGGGACCTTCTTCTTGAACTACGTGACAAAGAACAATACAATAGACTCGGCAAACTTGTTACTTTTGGTGATGTCCCAGTTACCGTTTCACCGCATCGGTCCATGAACACAGTACGGGGGGTAGTATCAGAAGCAGACCTCATCGACCTATCTGAAACTGAACTGTTGGAAGGATGGAAGGAGCAAAACGTCACGAATGTGCATCGCATTGTTATGAGACGGGACAACAAAGAAATCCCCACGAAACATCTGATACTTACCTTTGAATTGAGCGAATTGCCACAAACCATTGAAACAGGCTACACAAAGATAGCTGTAAGACCTTACATACCAAACCCTAGGCGTTGCTACCAATGTCAAAGATTCGGCCATGGCTCGCAGAGCTGCCGTGGTCGACTCACCTGTGCTAAGTGTGGAGTACAAGGTCATGCCTCAGACAATTGCGAGGCCACACCTCACTGCGTTAATTGCGATGGTGAGCATCCAGCGTACTCCCGGTCTTGTCCAAGTTGGAAAAAAGAGAAGGAAATTATAACACTGAAAGTCCGTGAAAATATATCGTTCAGGGAAGCACGCAAAAGGTGCTCACCATTCCACACGACTACTTATGCTGATGTGGCGCGTCAAGGGGCAGCGTCGCAGCGGCTAATGCCACCTGCACAGCCCGCACGCAGCGAGCTGTCGCTTGTGGCTCCTGCCCCCAGGGTGGAAGGCGCTAAGCCTACTCCACCCAACCAGCAAACAGGCCCGGTTACCGTAGGGTTGCCGGCACAACAGTCCTCGGTGGCAGCCTGCGCTTCGCGTAGCGAACCCGCAGGCCCGCCAGCAGCTCCCACGGTGGGTGCAGTCAAGGCTGCCTCACCCTCACCGGCCCCTGCTGGCGCTAGCAACAGCCGGCGCAGCTCGGGCCCAAAGGCAGCCCCATCGACCTCAGGGCTGGCGGGCGCGAATGCCTCGTCATTCGCGAAGAGACTGTCCCGCGAAACTTCTCCCTCGCAAGAGCGCGTGTCCGGCGCCTCACAAGAAGCAATGGACACCACACCCATCCCGACGGCGCACCAAGCGCCTAAGGAGCGGCGAGGTTCCCTCGACCGCTTCAGAAAGGACAAATCCCGCGTTACAGGGCCTGGAAAGGGCTCTGTAATCTAAAGCAACATTTCCTTTTTTAGTACACACAGCACCAATTTACTTTAATTATGGATACACAAATCATTCAATGGAACGTCAGAGGCCTTCTTAGGAACCTCGACGATGTCCAAGAACTTATTTACCAACACAATCCAAAAGTGCTGTGTGTACAGGAAACGCACTTAAAATCGAAACATACAAATTTTCTCCGACAGTATGTTACATTTCGTAAAGATCGCGATGATGCTCTCGCATCATCAGGCGGTGTTGCCATTGTAATTCACAAAAGCATAGCATGTCAACGTTTGCAGCTGCAAACGCCCCTTGAAGCAGTGGCAGTTCGACTTGTTCTTCTAAACAAGCTCATCACCATCTGCTCACTTTACATACCCCCCCATTACCACTTACATAAACATGAATTTCAGTCCCTTATAGATGAATTGCCAGAACCCTATCTTGTTCTTGGCGATTTCAATGCGCACAGTAGTCTGTGGGGCGACTCTCGTATCGATGCGCGAGGTCGTCTTGTTGAACAATTTCTTTTCTCCTCTGGCGCGTGTCTCCTAAACAAGAAGGAACCTACATTTTACTGTCTCGCAAACAGAACCTCTTCTTCTATTGATCTTAGCATAGCTTCCCCGTCTCTATTATCTGAACTTAAATGGGAAGTTACCAAAAATCCGTACGGGAGCGATCACTTCCCAATACTACTGCGAACAACCAAAACTGAGCCGTCACCACAAGCCCCTCGATGGAAGATTGACACAGCCGATTGGGAGAAATTTCTAAATCTTACTAGTAGCATCTCCTGGGCCAACATGTCTTCGTTAGGAACTGATGCTGCTGTGGGATATTTTACTTCCTTCATAATTGATGCCGCTTCTAAATGCATATCCGAAATGAGTGGTGCGGCATGCAAACGCCGTGTCCCATGGTGGAACGACGAATGTAGGAACGTTCGTAGAAAACAGAACAAAGCGTGGGGGTTGCTACGCGATTCTCCTACTGCGGAGAATCTTATCAATTTTAAGAAGGTAAAGTCCGAAGGCAGGAGAACGCGCCGACAGGCCAGAAGAGAGAGCTGGCAGAAGTTTTTATCAGGTATACACTCGTATACAGATGAGGCCAAAGTATGGAACAGGGTTAACAAGGTGAGAGGACGACAAACATATTCAGTCCCTTTGGTAAACACACAGGGCGACAGCTTGGAAGACCAAGCAAACCACCTGGGTGCACACTTTGAACATGTGTCCAGTTCATTGCACTATTCCCCAGAATTTACAAAACACAAAGCAGCAATAGAAAAACAAAAACTAGACCGAAAGAGCACCGGGAACGAGCCTTATAACTTGCCTTTCTCTTTAGCAGAGCTTCAGGCATCACTCGCCTGTTGCAACCAATCTGCCCCAGGCCCTGACCGCATATTATATGAAATGTTGAAGAACCTGCCCTCTGAAACGAAGAAAACCCTTCTCTGTCTGTATAACTCTATATGGATTTCCGGCGAGATCCCCTCTGCCTGGAAAGAGGCCATAGTGATCCCTATCCTGAAGCAGGGGAAGGATCCATCGTCTGTATCGAGTTATCGGCCATTAGCGCTAACAAGCTGTCTCTGCAAAGTCTTCGAAAAAATGATAAACCGTCGCCTATTACATTTCCTTGAATCAAACAAACTGCTTGACCCATACCAGTGCGGCTTTCGCGAGGGTCGGTCCACCACTGACCATTTGATACGTATCGAGGCGCAGATACGCGAAGCTTTTGTTCACAAACAGTTCTTTCTGTCTGTATTCCTAGACATGGAAAAGGCCTATGACACCACATGGCGGTTTGGAATACTGAGAGACCTCTCCCACTTTGGTATACGTGGTAATATGTTAAATATAATTGAAAGTTATCTGCTGAATCGCACATTCCGTGTTCGAGTTGGCAATGTTCTATCACGACCTTTTGTGCAGGAAACTGGTGTACCCCAGGGAGGCGTGCTCAGCTGCACACTCTTTATCGTTAAAATGAACACGCTTCGTGCTTCGTTACCACCCGCTATTTTTTATTCCATCTATGTGGACGATATACAAATAGGATTCAAGTCCTGTAACCTCGCAGTGTGCGAGAGACAGGTACAGCAGGGGTTGAACAAAGTGTCAAAGTGGGCAGACGAAAACGGGTTCAAAATAAACCCCCACAAAAGTTCTTGTGTTCTTTTCACCAGGAAGAAAGGTCTCGTTGCAGATCCCACTATCGAAATGTATGGACAACAAATACCTATAAACAAAGATCACAAATTTTTAGGCATCATACTTGACTGTAAGCTTACTTTCATCAACCACATAAAACATCTCAAGGCGAAATGCCTAAGAACAATGAACTTACTGAAAATTTTATCTCACACATCCTGGGGCACTGACAGGAAGTGTTTAATGAATCTTCACAAGAGCCTCATTCGGTCACGATTGGACTATGGTGCTGTAGTATATCACTCTGCCGCCCCTAGCGCGCTAAAAATGCTAGATCCTGTCCACCATCTAGGTATCCGCCTGGCCACTGGCGCATTCAGAACAAGCCCCGTCGAAAGTTTATACGTGGAATCGAATGAGTGGTCACTCCACCTCCAGAGAACATACATCAGCTTCACCTATTTTCTCAAAGTGCACTCCGATCGGGAACATCCTTGTTTTACAACCCTTAATGATTTGAAGTGTTCAACGCTTTTCTATAATCGACCCTCTATGAGGCGGCCTTTCTCACTGCGTGTAAGAGAACTTAGCGAAGAGATGGATGTCCCACTTCTAGAACATCGCCTAATGCCTCCAGCTAAGCTGTCACCGCCCTGGGAGTGGCAGGTGATAGAATGTGATCTATCCTTTGTAGAGGTCACAAAGCATGCTCCCGACTACGAAATAGCAATGCATTTCCGCGAACTTCAATCGAAGTACTCGTGCTCGGAATTCTATACCGACGCATCCAAGTCCCATGCTGGCGTATCTTACGCCGCGGTTGGCCCCTCTTTTTCAAAATCCGACGTATTAAACCCCCTAACAAGCATTTTCACCGCAGAAGCCTATGCAGTAGTGTCTGCGGTGAAGCATATAGAGAAATTGAAACTACAAAAGGCAATAATATTCACAGACTCGTTGAGTCTTGTAAAAGCGCTAACATCTTTACAAAAGCATAAGAATCCTGTTGTTATCGAGCTTTACTCACTCTTGTGTAACATTTACCAATCTCGTAGACATGTAATAATATGCTGGGTGCCTGGCCATAGAGGCATCGAGGGCAATGTGCTAGCAGACCAGTTGGCCACATCAACTACATCGCAAGCTATTAATCCTGCCGCTGCTATTTCCTCCACAGATCTGAAGCCTTTTTTGCGAAGGAAACTGCGAGGCCACTGGCAGCGTCTGTGGGACGCTGAAACAACTAATAAACTCCACTTGATTAAGCCACAGTTAGGTTTCCGGCCCTGTACAACTAAAACACGACGAACTGATGTCCTATTCTGTCGTCTCAGAATAGGACACACATATGGTACTCACAATTTTCTATTGAATGGAAATGATCCTCCAACATGTGGTAGATGTGGCGACAGGCTCACCGTCCTCCACGTCCTCTTGGAGTGTCGGGAAGCCGAAAGAGAAAGAAACATTTTCCTCTCGCATATCGCTATTGCGTCCCTCTGCATCCCGCTATGTTTCTCGGTAAAGAACCACTTTTTAGCACCAACGCAGTCCTTGCTTTCTTGAAAGATGTTGTGTTACATGTTATTAGCCCAATAAGTTCGTAGTGCATCCTCTCTCTAGAGGATGTTGCTGCGATAGTTTTTTAACTGCACATGCCTCCAGGCCCTTGTGTTTCAAGGGCTCTGTTTAGGCACTTGTGTTTCTGGCCAATTCTTGTATCTTAAATTTTTTGTAACTCGTATCATTCTTTCGCAATGCATTGTTCATGTCCATAGTACTCATAATCACTCATTGCCATAATCTTATTACTTATAGATTTTACGCACTTTACAGCGACTGATTTTAGGCCCCTTTACAGCCATGCCACATCTAATGTTCATATAATTCCCTATTCATCTACCACTAACAAGCCATTACCATCGTATTGATAAGAACTAATACTGTCATGGTGCTCTTTGGCCATACCTGGCCCTTGCGCCACTAAACTCCAACAATCATCATGTTTAGGCACTTGTGCTTGTGGCTAATTTTCGCATCTTTAATATTTTGTAAGTCGTATCATTCCTTCGCAATGCATTGTTCATGTCCATAGCACACATAATTAGTCATTGCCATAATCTTATTACGTATTGATTTTACGCACTTTACAGCGACTGTTTTTAGGCCCATTTACAGCCATGTCACATTTAATGTTCATATAGTCCACTATTCATGTACACTAACAAGCCATTACCATCGTCTTGGCGCTCTTTGGCCACGTCTGGCCCTTGCGCCAATAAACCACAATAATCATCTGATAGGCTATGCCTTCTACAAATCTATCGCTCTGTTATACGCTCCCGCTTAGACTATGGATCCATAGTGTATGGTTCAGCAAGGAAGTCATACTTGAACCGCCTGGACCCAGTACATAACTTAGGTTTACGTCTTTCAACTGGTGCATACAAGACCTCGCCCATAAACAGTCTGTATGTAGAAACCAATGAACCACCACTTTCAGACAGAACTACGCTCACATGCTGATACATTCTAAAAATCCGTTCACTGCCAAAACATATCTGTTACCAAATAGTTACAAGGTGCCCATCGCGAACACTGTTTACCAACAAACCCCATGCAATAAGACCACTCCTTCTCCGCTTTGAAGAGATGCCAAGAATTAGATATAATGGACACATTGCTTCATATAGCCCAGAATCCCGATCCATTCCCGCCTTGGTATCGCCTGCCCTCTGTGTGCGACTTAACATTAACGCAATTTCAGAAAAAACTAACACCGCATGAACATATATTACAAGAATATTTAGCACTAAACGAAAAATACGCGGAACACTCAGCATTTTATACCGATGGTTCGAAAACTGCAGGCTACGTGGGAAGTGCCGTGATACAAGGCAATTGGGAAAAAACTGTGCGCCTACCTCAGTGTGCATCCATTTTCACTGCCGAGTGTTACGCAGTCTCTGTGGCTGTAGAAAAAATAATAAATGAGAACATTGAGAACAGCATCATTTACACAGACTCACTAAGTGTACTCACAGCACTTCAGCCAAGGACACAACATAAAATTTTGTTGGGTGCCGAGCCACGTCGGAATCAGTGGCAATGAGAAAGCAGATGAATGTGCTGCGAAAGCGCGGCATAAAGAAATCATAAATGTGAGAATACCTTACAAAGATTCCATGAAATTAGTGTTCCATAAACTGCGAAATAAATGGCAGTCTACATGGAAAAAAAGAAGTAAACAATAAACTACATCTAGTAAAACCTAACATAGAAGAATGGAAGTCATGCTCACACGAAAAACGCTTCATCGAAGTCATATTATGTCGCCTCCGCATTGGACACACGCATCTTACTCACAATTTCCTACTGACAAAACAAGACAAGCCTGTTTGTGAAAAATGCGGAGATGAACTTACCGTAAGCCACATATTAATATCATGCACGAAACTCCAAACACCGAGAAAAAAATATTTTACATTGTTTTACAATGAACACGTTCCTTTTCATCCATCATTAATTTTAGGCGAAGACGCACTAGTAAATATGGCATACGTTTTTAGCTTCTTAAGGGAAGCAGGTGTCCTCGAAAAACTATGAATCTGACCCTGCGCTTCATTTCACATTATAATACACCTCATTCACCTTCTCTTCTCCGAGAAGAAGACTGAGGTTTTTTAATTTGTTGGGATCCTGGGGGTCCTTGCTTAGACAAGGACTGTTGATCAGGTGACCCAACTGTCGAAAAGAAACTTTACCTTGTGGTTGGCGCATGATAGCCTTAGTTGCTTATGCGCCATTAAACACAACACACAACACATTGCTGCCACTTCACTCTACATTCTTCAAACTATAACAAAACAATACTGTCTCTCTCATTAAGCTTTACATCTATCCTAAGGATGTACCAGTGATTCCTAGTAGTGGTAATACTCTGAACGTTCAAATACACTTCAAACAAAAGCTATACAAACTTGGGTAACTCATATACATACATATAATAGTGTGCCATAATCATGATATCCGGCACTATACGCACTCATCAACTCAGTTACTGTGTTGTTACAGACATAGTTACTTGAGCACATTGGACGTAAACACAACTACACAACAATTCTCAATTACACTTACAGTGAATATAACATACAAACACAAAGTATTAAGTAGTACACAATAATAATTGTGATAGTGTCAAAAAATACTATTCCCATCTATGCTGCTTGTGTCAAAATCTTTTTACCTCATAACTGACAACACTCATTCATTATTATGACCATATTTACCCTTGTAATATTGGTATGACTAGGGATATTCATCAGGTGTGTGTTGTGTTATTGCTATAATATACTTAACTCTGTGAACTTTTACCTTCGCTGCATTACTTCGTTAATCTTCTTTGTGATGGCCTCTATCAGATTTATTGACTTTTTATCACTATTTCTGGCCTGTATTTCTGAATGTCACTACCAAAACTGAGCCGCAATTCCTTGCATTCTTCTTCTGTTAATTTACATGTAGTAAGATAGGGATCAAATGATTCTCCTATCATTCCACAGCGGCACATTTCTGAGTCTATAATTCTAAATCTTTTCAAATAAAATGGGAACTGGCCGTGGCCAGATAGAGCCTGTGTTGCATAATATCCCATTGGAAAAGTCTCTGGAATACAGTGAACACTCTTAACCCACTGTTTTGTGTAGGACGTATTGTCTTCGTCCATACATTCCTTGTTCCAACTCGCTAGACATCGTTTGTGTAGCTGTTTTATAAATGCTTTGGTAATGGGCATATCTATACTTGCTCCTGTTTTTGCTGCCTTTTTGGCCAGCTCATCAGCACACTCATTACCCCATTATCCTGAATGACCTCTAACGAATGTGAATGTTATATCATGTGATTTTTTAGCAACCCTACTTCATTTTTTATTGTACATATAAATGGATTAACATTAGCCATGTCCCTGCAGGGGCGTCTGCGTCAGCAGGCGTTTGGTGTGTTGCGACACCACGGACCCGAGCACACGGGGGTTGGACCCTCCCACGCGTAGCTGTGCGTGGCTTAGCCGTGTCTGGGGAAAGGGGTATCCTGGAGGTTGAGCTAATGCCGGGTGTATGGACCTTTAAGGCCCCCCGGCGGAGGCAAAACACCTCTTTGGCCTCTGCTTCACATAACGGCACCCCCGGGCTGACCCACCCGGGGGAAATCGGTAGTCGCCTTTTCCTGTCCTTCTCGTCAATCTTGGTCTTTCTCTCTCACTTTCAATCTATCCTGTCTTCTTTTCTCTTCCATTTACTTCCAGCATTCCTGGCGGCGAGGGTTAACCTTGTGTGTTATAACCACCCTTGCTTATACGTATTTGGTTATAGCGGGTACGTACAGCTGGCGTTTGTGGGACTTGTGTTTACAGGTCCTACATCGTCCCCTTGTTGGGCTCCATGGTGGGTGGCTGGCGTTCCTGCCGAAAAATTATTATTTTTGATGGCTTTTTCTTTCCCTGCATTACCAGATCGCCCCCTTAAGCGGGGGCGCACCGAAGATGTATTCAAATTTTTTGGCGGGCAAACTGAAAATTTCCCTCGATTCCACGTAATCCATTGTGAAAAACCCGAAAAGGCGGTGAGAACGATCTCACCTTTTCTTGTTTCAAAATGCCTGACAGAGACAATAGGGGCCGGCTACACAAAGCTACGAAATTGGCTAGCGGCGACCTTCTTCTTGAACTCCGAGATATTGTCACGAGCGGCGATCCTGTGGTCGGTGCTTGGACGATGACGACGACGACGGGGGGTTTTTCTGGTGTGCACGCGCTCCCCTGAACGATTGCTGCAGCGTTGTGCGCCTTACCCTGTAAATATATCCATTCTATTTATATTCTCCCCGTAACATCTTTGGTGGACGTGCGGGGTACGCTCGCTACAACACCGGGAACTGGATCTTCGCAGCGGACGGCGCGTTGCTGCCACCACAATGACCGACCAAGCGACCCAGTGTGACCAAGACCCGTCACCGGTCATTCTCTTGCACCCTCGTGATCCCGGGACATTCAACGGCACCAGCGGCGTGGACGTCGATGCATGGCTGGCAATGTATGAGCGCGTCAGCCGCACTAACAAGTGGGACCCGACCATAATGCTGGCGAATCTCATCTTCTATTTGCGGGGCACTGCGCTACTCTGGTTCGAGACGCATGAGGCAGATCTGACGAGTTGGGACGTCTGTAAGCAGAAATTACGCGATCTATTTGGGAGACCTATCGCACGACAACTAGCGGCCAAGCAGGAGCTCGCAGTTCGTGCTCAGACGTCTACGGAGCCGTACATCTCGTATATTCAGGACGTGTTGTCTCTGTGCAACAAGGTCGACAAGGACATGCCTGAAGTGGACAAAGTGGGCCACGTACTGAAAGGCATAGCCGACGACGCATTCAATCTGCTACTGTGTAAGAACTGCTCAACGGTGGAGTCGGTCATCGCTGAATGTCGTCGTTTTGAGCTGGCCAAAAGTCAACGTATCACTCACCGCTTCGACCGACTTCCTAATACGGCTGCCACGTCCTCCTGCGAAGGTTTAGCCACGCTTCGGCAAGCGCAAGCTCCAGAAAACGTCACCAGGATCGTCCGTCGAGAACTCGAGGCCATGGCACCCGTTACACCTCATGACGGTATGCAAAGCAACAACCTGGCTCCGATTTCGCTAATTCAGGCCGTGGTTCGCCTAGAGGTCGCGAATATGGGCATTTTACCCACCTTTGATAACGGTCATACTGCTACCAACCCGGTCGCCCCTGTCGTCGCTGCTGCAAGACCGAACACGACCTTCAGGCCACGTTATCGAAATCCAGCCGATTGGCGCACACCTGATGACCGGCCCATCTGCTTCACGTGCTCTAGGATTGGACACATCGCCCGCCATTGCCGCAGCCGCTGGCCCACGTCCTATCGCCCAAACACTTACAATCGCCCGGACCATGCACCATATGCCCCGTCGTTCCGTCCTGAGGCCTCGAGTGCTGAACGTCCTCCTAGGGAAACCCGGATCAGCCGCTCACCATCGCCCCAGCGCCGTCAGTCCCGCTCGCCCCAACCTCGCCGCTCTCGGTCTCCCTTTGGCCACCTCTCGGAAAACTAGCCAGTGCAGCCCCCGGAGGTGACGCTGCATTTACGACCCGGCCTTGAAAATCCTCTGATTGTCCCTTATACCCGATGCAACCTTCTTGAAGTTCTGGTTGATGGTGTGGCAGTGTCATGATGTGCGCTTAGTCGTCATCGACAGATGATCAAGGAGTTGCAAATTTATGGCGCCGCGTGAGCTGTGTGTGCAATGAAGACGACGACGACGACTTGCGATGTGGCTTTGGCGCGAGCGCGCTGAGCGGCGCAAGAAAAAAAAAGGAATCTGAAGAAGAAAAAGTTCGGGAGAGACACGTCAGCGGGGCGGTTCGAGAATGGCTGCTGGGGTGCGGAGGTGTACGCGCGTAGGGCCCGAAGGACCCGAGCGTACAAGGCCTTCACCCAATCGCATCGATGTTTCCCCGATGGCCTGGTGTCTACCGGGCACGAGTTAAACAGGGACCGTTCGAGGAAGGCTGCTGGGGTGCGGAGGTACGGGCTTGACGGGCTCCTGGACCCGGGCTCACAGAGGCCTCCACCAAGACGCAAAGAGCTTTCCCGGCGACCTGTGGCGTCTCTCTTGGTTTGCGAAGACGGGGCGGCGTTGCGACGATCAGACAGCTGCACGGCTCGGCCGTCCTCGAGCTTCTGTGAGTGTCGCTCCTATAGCTTCGTCAGCCAGACCATTTCGAGCAGGAACTTAACACCGGTGAACTTTCTTTCACGACTTGAGTGAGCAGAACCCGGACTTTGTATAGCCTTCGCGTCCACCGCGTTCAGCTTGAGAGCGTTGTGCTGAACCTCGCGCTGTTTGTTGCGTGCACAGGGTTGCACTTTAGGTTGGTTATCATAGTATCAGCCAACTCACGTTGAGATTCAGTGAATTAATGTCTTGTCCCTGCTCTGTTTTGTTTGATGTTGTTTTTTTATATAAAGTATGGTTTTTGTGCTTGTTAATTTGCAGCTGGCTTTGTTTCTTTCTGCCCCGAGGCAACACCTCGGCCGGTTAAATAAGACACGAACCCAATTCGTTACAAATGGCGTCCGCGACAGGACAAAGCCAGCTTTAAATGAAAGATTGTAATTGGAAAGCAAGAACTCGTACCTGCGTCAGTATGAATGCCGTTGAGTTGACCCGAATAGGACTCAGGTTGGGACTCACGGGAGAGGAACTCAAAAGATGGGTTCAGAAGGAGCTGATAGCAGTCGAGGAAGAGCTGATAGCAATCGAGGAAGAACGAATTGCTGTAGAATTGTTTACAAAAGAGGTGAAAGAGAAAGAGGAGGTGGTGGCGCAACTGCGGTTAAAGTTGCATGAAGTGTTGTTGCGCAAGAAGTTCGCGCAAGGTAATACTAGGAGCGAAGCTGCTGCATTGTGTTTTGAGTCCAGGGACGCTCAAGGTGACAAAAATGATGTGAAAGGGTCGATAGCTATAACGGAGCTAGCCTGCTTGGAACAAAATGTTCCATTACTTACAGAAGTCACTGGTTCAGACCCAATGCTTCCAGATACCTTTTTATGGGATAGTAGTGAGAACGGAAAAAGTACAATGGGCTCTGTAACAACACTATCTACACCAGGCATTGATGACTACTCAGTTACCTCAACGAAAGTGGACGCTTCAGCAGAATCTGATGCAGATAAAGATCTCCAGACATCTAGTCTCGTCAATGCAGAAAAGAAGGTATTGTCGAGAAATGACTCCCTGAAATCCGACAATGTGGTTGCTAATTCGGCCGGTCCATGGCCAGAGCACAGTCTCTTTGAAGAAGACAAAATGATTGGGACTAACATTGTAGGGAACGACAATAGTGTGAGCAACACTAGACGTGGTCTTATGGCCAAGGGCAATCCTGCATCAGTGGCTGTTACTAGATCAATAGTGGATCTTCATTCCCTTGTTCGTAAAGCCCATGATACTTCTCCTGTTGACTATTCCCATTATTTCAATGATATGACTCAGCTACATCGCAGTAATGTGATAACCGTTTTCTGCAATAGAGTACCTGATGCAAAGACTGCAGCTGTTCCATACATTGAGCTGAGACAATCTCTTAAAGAGATTACTAGGCATCCCTTCCAGTCTCGCATGAGAGTATACGGACTACAGGTGCCATTTGATAATGGCTAGGCGGCTTACACAATTTTCAGTCGCGATATTTGTGTTTGGTGTGCCATATTATATGTGTGTTTTTCGCGCCCAAGTTTGGTTTAACAAGGTGTTATGAAGTGTGCAGTGTAATTAGATGTGTGCAGTGGGTGTATCGTTACTTGAGATAGGACTCTAGGAACTATCATCAGCATTCCAGCTAGGGTTGACTGCTGACGTTATGGACTTGTGAACCCCTTAAACATGTCACGCGCACATGTACAGCATTTTTTCTGCCGAAAAATCTTCGAAAATGGGGGCTTATGTCATGATGTGCGCTTAGTCGTCATCGACAGATGATCAAGGAGTTGCAAATTTATGGCGCCGCGTGAGCTGTGTGTGCAATGAAGACGACGACGACGACTTGCGATGTGGCTTTGGCGCGAGCGCGCTGAGCGGCGCAAGAAAAAAAAAGGAATCTGAAGAAGAAAAAGTTCGGGAGAGACACGTCAGCGGGGCGGTTCGAGAATGGCTGCTGGGGTGCGGAGGTGTACGCGCGTAGGGCCCGAAGGACCCGAGCGTACAAGGCCTTCACCCAATCGCATCGATGTTTCCCCGATGGCCTGGTGTCTACCGGGCACGAGTTAAACAGGGACCGTTCGAGGAAGGCTGCTGGGGTGCGGAGGTACGGGCTTGACGGGCTCCTGGACCCGGGCTCACAGAGGCCTCCACCCAGACGCAAAGAGCTTTCCCGGCGACCTGTGGCGTCTCTCTTGGTTTGCGAAGACGGGGCGGCGTTGCGACGATCAGACAGCTGCACGGCTCGGCCGTCCTCGAGCTTCTGTGAGTGTCGCTCCTATAGCTTCGTCAGCCAGACCATTTCGAGCAGGAACTTAACACCGGTGAACTTTCTTTCACGACTTGAGTGAGCAGAACCCGGACTTTGTATAGCCTTCGCGTCCACCGCGTTCAGCTTGAGAGCGTTGTGCTGAACTTCGCGCTGTTTGTTGCGTGCACAGGGTTGCACTTTAGGTTGGTTATCATAGTATCAGCCAACTCACGTTGAGATTCAGTGAATTAATGTCTTGTCCCTGCTCTGTTTTGTTTGATGTTGTTTTTTTATATAAAGTATGGTTTTTGTGCTTGTTAATTTGCAGCTGGCTTTGTTTCTTTCTGCCCCGAGGCAACACCTCGGCCGGTTAAATAAGACACGAACCCAATTCATTACAGGCAGTTGCCGCTCTTGTTGATACCGGCGCACAAATTTCTGTAATGAGCTCGAGCCTCCGGCGCCGCCTCCAGAAAGTCCTGACGCCCGCGACTTCACCTACCGTCCGAGTAGCCGACGGGAGTACACCTGCCGTACTTGGAATGTGCACTGCACGCATCACTATTTCTGGTCGCCACACATCTGTTCTTTTTGCTGTTCTAGAACAGTGCCCCCATGACCTCATTTTGGGAATCGACTTTCTGTCCACTCACGCTGCCCTTATCGACTGCTCCGCGGGCCTTCTCCGGCTAGAACTTCCTTCGTGCCCCGACAACGTTGATGCCGGCCCACCCCGGCTACGCTCCGTCGAGTTTCTTCGACTGCCTCCGCAAGCCGCAATATACGTCCAGCTGTCAGCCTTTTCCGCCCCTACCCGACGGCGACTACGTTGCCTGCCCTATTCCTGAGGTCGCCATGACACGCAACGTCGCGCTACCCTATACGGTGGTGACAGTTAGAAACAACGGCGCCGCCTTTCCCATCCTCAATTTTGGCTACTCGACGCAAGTTCTTCCTCGCGGCATATCACTCGCTCATCTGACCCCATTGGCCGGCCACACGGTTTCTGCCTTGACCACAGAACCTCCACCGGATTTTTCACCGCCGTCGTCGCAGTCAGGTTCGTCCTGCGACCACTTCGCCCGCATGATATCAGGAGACCTCGCTCCGGCACAGTCCGCTGCCCTTCGCCGCGTGCTGGTTTCCTACCAGGATATCTTTGACTTTGGCGACCGTCCTTTGGGCCAGACTTCCGTCGTCACCCACCGCATTCATACCGGCGATGCGAGTCCTATTCACCGACGGCCTTACCGTGTGTCAGCTCCGGAGCGTGCTGTCATCCAACAGGAAGTGGAGAAAATGCTGGGCAAAGGCATAATTGAACCCTCATGCAGTCCTTGGGCCTCTCCCGTCGTACTCGTGAAAAAGAAGGACAATAGCTGGAGATTCTGTGTAGACTACCGCCACCTTAACCAGATTACCAAGAAGGATGTGTATCCTCTCCCGCGTATTGATGACGCGCTGGACTGCTTGCATGGCGCCAGATATTTCTCTTCCATCGACCTGCGCTCAGGATACTGGCAAATCGCTGTGGACGACCAAGACCGCGAGAAGACCGCCTTCGTGACTCCTGATGGCCTCTATCAATTTAAAGTGATGCCTTTTGGCCTATGTAACGCCCCTGCTACTTTCGAGCGCATGATGGACTCTCTTCTTCGAGGCATCAAGTGGTCCATATGCCTTTGCTACCTGGACGATGTTATCGTTTTTTCGACTACGTTTGAGAGCCATCTCACTCGCCTGTCCACCGTCCTTGATGTTTTTCGCCGCGCTCGTCTTCAGCTTAACTCGTCGAAATGTCGCTTTGGGCACCGTCAAATCTGCGTTCTCGGCCACCTTGTTGACGCTGCAGGCGTGCAGCCAGACCCTGACAAAGTCCGCGCGGTTAGTCAGTTCCCTACTCCACGGTCGGCCAAGGATGTCCGCAGTTTTCTTGGCCTGTGTTCATACTTCCGTCGTTTTGTCCAGAACTTCGCGGAAGTGGCCCGCCCTCTAACTGGCCTACTCAAGAAGGACGTCGTTTTCACTTGGGGTCGTGACCAAGCGGACGCCTTTTCATCGCTCGTTGCCATCCTAACGAACTCACCTGTTCTAGCACATTTCGACCCGTCAGCCAGCACGGACGTTCGTACCGACGCCAGTGGCCACGGTATAGGCGCCGTCCTTGCACAACAGCAGCACGGCCTCCACCGCGTGGTCGCCTATGCAAGCCGCCTTCTGTCGCCATCGGAGCAAAATTACTCTATCACAGAACGCGAGTGCTTAGCACTCGTCGGGGCCATCGCAAAATTCCGTCCGTACCTGTATGGCAGGCACTTTTCAGTTATTACAGACCACCATGCGCTTTGCTGGCTCTCCTCGCTCAAGGATCCCACTGGTCGCCTTGGCCGTTGGGCACTCCGCTTGCAAGAGTACTCATTTTCTGTTTTCTACAAATCTGGACGGCTTCACCAAGACGCTGACTGCTTGTCACGATACCCGGTCGATCCCCCTGATACACTGGAAGATGAATCTGACACCTTTGTTCTGGCCATTACAGACTTCGCCCACATAGCTGACGAACAGCGCCGCGACTCATCTTTGCGGCCTATTATAGACGGTCTCAACTCGCCACACCCTGACCCTTCCCTACGGATGTTTGCGCTCCACAATGACACCTTACACCGCTACAACGCCCGGCCTGACGGCGCTGAGCTCTTGCTTGTTGTCCCTGCGCATCTTCGCTCTACTGTTTTGCGCCAGCTTCACGATGCACCGACGGCCGGACACCTAGGCGTGTCACGCACGTATGATCGCATCCGTAGGCGCTTCTTTTGGCCTGGTCTCTACCGTTCTGTGCGACAGTACGTTGCGGCTTGTGACCACTGCCAGCGACGCAAGACTCCTGCCCTACTGCCTGCTGGCAGCCTTCAGCCCCTCGACATCCCTGATGAACCATTTTTCCGGATGGGACTCGATCTTCTAGGGCTTTTTCCCATGTCAACCACTGGCAATCGATGGGTTGCAGTCGCTACTGACGACGCAACGCGGTACGCTGTTACACGAGCACTTCCCACCAGCTGTGCTACTGATGTAGCCGATTTCCTTCTTCACGACGTCATCCTGCGTCCACGGTGCTCCTCGTCAGTTAATCACGGACCGCGGCCGCTGCTTCCTGTCTAAAGTGGTCGACGACATTCTTCGTTCTTGCAAGACCAATCACAAGTTCACCACTGCGTACCATCCACAGACAAACGGCCTTACTGAACGCCTCAACCGTACTCTCACAGATATGCTTGCTATGTACGTGTCTGAGGACCACCGAGACTGGGACATTAACTTGCCTTTTGTGACCTTCGCCTACAACTCTTCTCGTCACGACACAGCTGGCTATTCACCTTTTTATCTACTGTTTGGCTACGACCCACCATTACCTATGGACACCATACTTCATGCTCACGCAGACACATCCTCTGCCTATGCTCGTGATGCTCTTGGCCCGTGCTGACATCGCCCGTCAGGTTGCCCGCGATCGCTTGTCGGCTTCACAGGTCAAACAAAAATGTCTCTATGACCGCCGACACCGGGAGGTGAACTTCCCTCCAGGATCGCTCGTCTTGCTGTGGTTCCCGTCACGTCGCGTTGGCCTATGCGAAAAACTTCTCTCCCGTTATGCTGGCCCTTACCGCGTCGTACGCAAAGTCACTAATGTGACCTATGAAATCGCTCCGCTAAATCCTACGTCGGCCTCTGCAACAATCGCGAGTGACATAGTCCATGTCTCGCGTCTAAAACTGTACCACTCTCAGCCCGGGCCCTAATTGCACCGGGACGGTGCTTCTGCCGCCGGCGGGTAATGTCACGAGCGGCGATCCTGTGGTCGGTGCTTGGACGATGACGACGACGACGGGTGGTTTTTCTGGTGTGCACGCGCTCCCCTGAACGATTGCTGCAGCGTTGTGCGCCTTACCCTGTAAATATATCCATTCTATATATATTCTCCCCGTAACAATATGTACAAGTATTGCACAGCAACCTTGGTTCTCCACAAGAAAATTAGAAAGTTACCTATCAAGAAAGGGGTCAGGCAAGGGGACACAATCTCTCCAATGCTCTTCACTGCATGCTTAGAAGTATTCAAGCTCTTAGACTGGGAAGGCTTAGGAGTGAGAATCAACGGCGAATATCTCAGTAACCTTCGATTTACAGATGACATTGTCCTATTCAGCAACAATGGGGACGAATTACAGCAAATGATTGAGGACCTTAACCGAGAAAGTGTAAGAGTGGGGTTGAAGATTAATATGCAGAAGATAACGATAATGTTCAATAGCCTGGCAAGAGAACAAGAATTCAGGATCGCCAGTCAGCCTCTAGAGTCTGTAAATGAGTACGTTTATCTAGGTCAATAACTCACAGGGGACCCTCATCATGAGAAAGATTTATAGAAGAATAAAATAGAGCTGGAGTGCATACGGCAGGCATTACCAAATCCTGACTGGGAGATTACCACTGTCGTTGAAAAGAAAAGTGTACAATCATTGCATTCTACCGGTGCTATAAACATATGGGGCAGAAACTTGGAGGTTAACAAAGAAGCTTGAGAACAAGTTGAGGACCGCATAAAGAGCGATGGAACGAAAAATGCTAGGCCTAACGTTAAGAGACAGGAAGAGAGCGGTGTGGATCAGAGAACAAACGGAGATAGCCGAGCTGACATTAAGCGGAAAAAGTGGAGCTGAGTAGGCCATGTAATGAGTAGGATGGATAACCGGTGAACCATTAGGGTTACAGAATGGATACCAAGAAAAGGGAAGCGCAGTCGAGGACGGCAGAGAACTTGGTCGAGTGATGAAGTTAGGAAATTCGCAGGCGCAAGTTGGAATCAGCTAGCGCGAGACAGGGGTAATTGGAGATCGCAGGGAGAGGCCTTCGTCCTGCAGTGGACATAAATATAGGCTGATGATGATTGTGCTGGTAGTGTTATTCTTTGCTTGCGTGCTCCTCATTTCATGGCGCTTACCCACAACAGGGGATTGGCCAAGAAGCACGCGGTAATACGAAGGAAGGGAGACAGTACTTAGGAAATGAAAGTGAAAAAAAAAAAAAAAATCGCAGCTTCGCGCGAAAGGCAAAGCATCGATTGCGATAGCAAATTAGTTGACAGCTATACGGAGTAGCGATAGTAGTTTTTCAGCGGTATTAAATTTGTGAAGATAGGCTTACTAACTAAATTGAACCGCATGGTGTCACGAGCGCACAAACAAACATGAACACATCTCACTCGATTACCGCGGAAACTCGCTGTCAAAACGGAGGAGTGAGGAAGCGCGGCAGCAGCAGCGAAGAAATAGACATTTGATGCCTCTCGCATCAACGCAGAGTAAGCCGCGAATACACAGCGCACGGCGGACTTTGTCACCGTCGCAGATGGCTTTCAATATAGGGCGGCCCGCGCTTTATGCAGCAGTCGCCGTAGTAGAAAGTGCCCCCGCAATCCTTCCCCTCCCCCCGGACGCTTGCGCGCGATGGAAGACGGCGCTCTTCCTCCCCGCTTTTCTCCCTTGCGCGCGCGATATTGTCGGCTCACCCTCGCACGCTTTCATTCGCACCTACAGCATGCGGCGCACGGTGACGACCTTATCGCCCTTGAACTTTATACAATATCTCACGGCAACGGCAACATCACAGATGCCCCTGGATTGTCCCTATAATTGTTACTGCAAAAAAAAAAAAAAAAAAAAAAAAAAAAACTTCACGCAACCACGTCAGCACCGTCGTGTACCATTCGCCTAATATGTACCACTTTTAAAGCGAAGCTTATCCTTTGTGGAGCATAAGCCACAATCGCGCGCACATGTATCTTAATTCATTTATTTAATGGTAATATTGCCACAAATTTCTCTCCTGTTATATCAACTCTGTGAGACGATTGGCACGAGATAACACTATTACAGCCAATGTAGCTGCATGAGTAGAAGAGGAAGGAGAGAGAGCGGAGAAGACGAGGAGACGGGTGTAAGATGGACAGTCGAGTTTTTGAGGGGGAGAGAGTTTTTCTGTGTTAGGAATGGCATCGCCTCTAAAAGGTTTACACAGACCAGGGGTGTACCTCAAGGGGCCGTTTTGTCTCCCCTATTTTTCAATATATTACTAAGTGGTATACCTTGTCAGGCTGATGTAAACACATATGTTTACGCAGATGATATTGCATTTTTGCTTCTGCAGACGACATTCAGTCTCTTTACGGAAAATTGCAAGCTTATCTCAATACACTTGAAAAATGGCTGGAAGGAATTCGCCTATCTCTGAACGTTAACAAGAGTGCGGTGCTGGTCTTTCCGCTAAGTAGTCAGGTGTATTTAACTCTCTGTTATCAGAACAAAATCATCCCCCAAGCTCAACAAACCAAGTACCTTGGGGTGATTTATGACAATAAACTCAATTGGCTACCACATATTGAGTATATTGCTAAAGAAGGGGGCCGTGATCTCGGAGTATTACGACGGCTGAGCAGCAATAGGTCTGGCATGCGAAGAGACACACTACTAATGATATACAGCATGTATGTCTGGCCAGTATTAGAATTTGGGTGTGTTCTGTTCTCTGGAAGTGCCGCGTACAAAATTCGTCCCCTTGTTTTAATAGAACGGGATGCGCTCCGACTCTGCCTTGGCCTCCCCAAATTCGTATCGAACGCTGTGCTTTACCTGGAAGCGCGAGTGCCATCGTTAATGGCTAGATTCAGACTACTAACAGTCCAAACCTTTCTGCGACTGCACGAATCACCTTTCAGAAGACACCAGACAGTGTTTATAAGTCAGCCCACTTTATTTTTAATGTCCACTGGCCCCGTTTTCACACGCCACAGGTGGTTTTTGCGCAGGCAATACTGGAGCCATTGAATGTTAAGCTCTATAATATAACTCCTGGAACGTCTACTACCCTCTCTCTAGAAATAATTTTTATAACATCTACCCAAATAATGCAAAACTTTATCTTCACAATTCTCAATGCCATGCTAGATGATCACTTGTGTCATATTCAGACCAATGCTATAATAGCTACAGATGCATCACAGAACCACGAAAAGGCAGGTGTAGGAATTTTTCTCAATCGCTAGATTGGTCCTATTCGATTAGACTTCCAGATTTTACTCCTATCTACACGGCGGAATTCTTAGCTGTGTTTTAGCATTACGGAAGTTGAACCCCTCTCCTTCATCAGTTGCTATTATCACCGACTCACTCTCTCTCTGTTCATCGCTTACAACGCGTGCTCAAAAATTTTGCAAGAGTTACATCTTTTAGCTCTGTCTCATTTGAGTTTGCTTCGCTTATTTGGGTACCCGGGCACAAAGGTTTGCCTTTGAAGGAGTGTGCAGATTCATTAGCAAGGCTTCCCTGGGGGTCCGTTAGTACCTGCCGTTCCCCCAACTGCCTGTATCACTGCCGCTGTTTAGGAGATTAACAATGATGAATGATATATATAATTCTAGTATGGCTTCGCATTCTGACTACCACCATCTACTATTCCCTTGGAATCGTAAATTCTGTCCAACACGAAATTAGAGATTACACTAACCAGATACGTTGCCGCATCCGACACTAAATTTCCTACACACAGGGCTGGTTTGGCGGCATCTCCTTTGTGTATACAGTGTGGCGAACCAGAAACTATTGATCACTTTCTCCTTGCTTGCCGACGATTCTCCTCACTAAGGAAAAGGTGCTTGAGGACCCTTTAAACAAACTTGGCCTCAGCATGAACGTTGCCGTCTTGCTTTCGTTGGAGCTTCCACATTGGGTAGAGCCACCAGAATGTTTGCACTGCAATGCAAAACTTTATCATTAATTCGAATCGACTGCCTTCCTAAAATAGTCAATTATAATAAGTAATTAGAACACCAAGCAGAATTCATCTTCCTTTTTTCTTTGCTTTTTATCTTTTCTAATTTTTTAAATCCTTTTCTCCAAACCGCCCAATTCTTGGCCGATCCCCCACGGCGGGTATGTGCCATTTGTACTGTGGATCATCATCATCATCATCATCATCATCATCAGACGAGAAAGAGACGTTTTTGCCCGTCGAAGCTTGCCTATATCTATGTTTGTAGATATATTGGTGCTATACTATATCGCCCAACCAAAGCTCGCCCTGAGGCCTGTTTAATAAACTGCTTTCTTCTCGCGTCGTAACAGTTTTGGTGGATGTGGCGCTTACTTGAAGTAACGGCGGACCCGAAGCCATTTATTCTTCGCCGGGTATTCGCCTAGCCGCACTACCACCTTCGCCTGTTAACATGGCCAACGAAGGAGACG
>NC_051161.1:182469296-182493731 GCF_013339745.2 Dermacentor silvarum | reverse complement strand
TACGCGACTTTCAAAATGAAGGAAAAGACTGGAGAGTCACCAGAAACCGACTAAAATCAGTCTTGCACTTCTTAGTTTGTAGTAAGAAAAAAAATTGGTGGCACTTTCCGCGGCCACACTCTTTGTGGACCGGGCAGCTGCCGGAGTCTGCTGCGGCGCTGCCCCCTTGTGCACCGTATCAGCATACTTTGTGGAATGAAGAAATGATACACGCTTTCGCGCTTCCTGGAATGAGATGTTTTCCTTTACTTTGAGGTGATTATATCTTTTTCTTTTTGCCACGTCGGGCACGCTCTAGAGTAAGCTGCATGTCCACCGTCACAGTTCGAACAGTGGAGTGCGCCATCACAGTCATCTGAGGGGTGATCGTGGTCACCGCACTTGGCACAGGTTTGTCGGCCTCGGCAACTTTGTGAACCGTGGCCATACCTCTGACACTTGAAACACCTTCGAGGATTCGGTATGTATGGTCGGACACGGACTTTCGTGTATCCTGTTTCTAACGTTTCTGGCAGCACACTGGACGCAAAGGTGACGATCAGATGTTTAGTTGGAATTTCTTTGTTTTCCCGTTTGATTATTATTCTCTTAACTATGGTGACATTCTGCTCCTTCCAGCCCTCTAGGAGCTCTTCCTCGGTCAGGTACAGCAGATCATCGTCGGAAATCACTCCTCTGCTTGTGTTCATGGATCGATGTGGAGTCACTGTGAGGTTCACACCACCAAGTGAGACCAGATTTGGGAGTTTGTCATATTGTTGTTTGTCGCGGACCTCAAGAAGGAGGTCACCGCTCGCCATCTTTGTAACTTTGTAGCCGGGACCAATTGTTTCGGTGAGATTTTTCGCAACAGTGAAAGGTGAAATCATTCTTACGGTCTTTCCAGGGTTTTCACTATGAATGACATGGAATCGTGGGAAGGTTTCTTTGCGTTGAAAGAAGAATTGGGCTGTTTCTTCGGTGCGCCCTCTTTTTGAGAGAGGACGATCAGGTAGTTTAGGGAATGATGCTAATGCCATACAGGTTTATTGATTTCGGCAGCGATGGTAGCCGCCCACCATGGAGCCCAACAAGGGGACGGTACAAGGTTTGAAGATTACCTGCACACGCCAGCTATACACCGCCACTATAACCTAATGTACATACCCAAGACTGGATACATTACACACGGTTAACCCTTGCCGCCCGGAAATTTGGAAGTGAGAAGAAGTGAGTAGGAGACAGGACAGATGGAAAAGTGAGAGAAAAAGACAAAAGATGAAGAGGGGGACAGGAAAAGGCGACTGCCGATTTCCTCCAGGAGGGTCAGTCTGGAGGTGCCGTCTATGTGAAGCAGAGGCCGAAGAGGTGTGTTGCCTCCGCTGGGGGGCCTTAAAGGTCCAATCACCCGGCATTGGCTCAACCCCCAGGATCCCCCTTTCCCCAGACACGGCTAAGCCGCGCACGGCTACACGCGGGAGGGTCCAACCCTCGTGTGCTCGGGTCCGTGGTGTCGCAGCACACCAAACGCCTGCTGACGCAGACGCCCCTGCGGGGTTTCCTGTTTCGAACAGACTGTTTAGACCCACATAGTCAGAACAATAATACAAGCAACATATCGAATTGGGCGAGTTAGTAGGCTAGCATGGTTAACATCCTTGGCGTATATGCGCAGCGCGACACCGACGTGTTGTTTATTCTTTGTCCCGCGTCTGTGTCGCCAGACGCCAGAAATATACGCCAGAAATCTTACACGTGAACAACCTCTCATGCCAGGCGTACGCATCTCAGCGTTAACAGGGGTGTTCCTCGAGATAAATGTTGCTTTACGAGTAAACAAGGCGAACTCACCTCGCATATCCTGGCCCCTTTGGGAGACGTTCGGTCTCGGTCCATGCGTAGTAACCATATCAGCCGCCGGCGCACGTCTGTCCGTCCGCACGGCACCGCGTAAAAAGCTTTGCCGCCTTCCGTGCGGTTTGTGCAGTTGGGTGTGCTGCACCCCGTCATACTCGATTACAAGTGTGTCATTACGATGTGTTTCGTATCACTTCACCAAGCTCCTTGACTTAATATCGTCGAATACCGTACATACCTGCAACCAAGAGCCGCCGAATGAAACGCTCGCCGCACGCTCGACGATCCGCTGATTGCAATGACGATGGCACCGACGGAAACGCGTCGAGTCGCCGTCGCGCCCTTAAAGTTGGCTTCGCAGCGGCGCAGTTGAACATTTGACGTCATTTTGCGCCACGTGATGGCGCTCGGCGAATAGCGGTTCGAGCGGCGCCGGAAAAGTTATGCGCAACTCTGCTCCCGTAGGCAGCATATACAGTAACTCTAAGCGCGAGAGTAGAACAGCGACAAGACGGCAAGAACGGCGGTAAGAGCAACAGCGTCCGTGATAGTGCATAAATAAATGTGGGCAACCAAACGCTATCACGTCTTCCCACAAGTGGTGACCCTGGACTTCCGACGCCAACGCGCCACCTGCTCGTTCCTTCGCCAACGCACCGAGTGTCCACGGTAAACACCTTCAGCCTCGTTCATTCCGCCTGATCATGGACACCACACCCAACAGCGACGTCACACCGAATCCCACGGTACCCGACGTCACACCGAATCCCACGGTACCCGAACCTGTCGTCGCTACTCTCAAGCTGCCGGAGTTTTGGCAGTCGGACTCAGAACTGGTTTCTGAGCGTCGAGCCTCTCTTCCGACGACATCGAGTAACATCGCAAACAGCAAGCTACGACTACGTCATCGGTGCTTTACCACCTGCTGTCATTGCCATCGTAAGGGACATTCTGCGCTCTCCGCCTCCTGACACACCCTACGACACTCTTAAAACAGAGCTTATACGCCGGACAACCGAGTCGGAACAGCGTAGGCTGCAGCAGCTACTCACCGCGGAGGAGCTCGGTGACGGAAAGCCCACGGAGCTTCTGCGTCGCATGCGGCATCTGAGTGGGGTCCAGTCTGCTGCATTGGACGCATCCAATTCTACGGGAGCTCTTCCTACCACGACTGCCACAGCAGGTGCGGATGATCTTCAGCGTGTCCTCCACAGAAACCCTCGACTCACTGGCACAGATGGCCGTCAAAATTATGGATGTCGGCACCCCGGCCATATCTGGAATCTAGAGACAACGTGACTCTTCCCTCTTTGCGCCGGTCCGCGACGACCGCTTGGACCGTCTCTTTCAAGCTAACGAGGAGCTCAACCGCAAAGTGTACCAGCTGGCCGCTGAACTCAGCTCGCTCAAAGCAGACCACCGAGGCAGTGCGTCACGACAGCGACACCAAAGCCGCGACAGATCACTAAGTCTGCCTCGCAGCGTCTGCTGGTACCACCGCCGATACGAAGCACGCGCTCGTCAGTGCAATCAGCCATGCCAGTTTGCGGGAAACGCACGGGCCACGCACTGACGGCGGCCAGTGCTTCAGGCCCGACATACATCCGCCTATTCCACGTCACTGATCGCGTCACGCAAGTCCGGTACCTCATCGACACAGGTGCCGAAGTGTGTGTCGTTCCTCCTACGCTGGAGGAGCGCCGACGACGTCAGACCACGCCGCCTGTCACTTCTGTCAATGGTACAACCATCAGGAGCTTCGGACACAGGTCCGTTACGCGTTACATTGGCTTGAGACGCACGTTTCGATGGGTTTTCTTAGTCGCTGACGTGCGTGTACCATTCATCGGTGCAGATTTTCTTTGGCATTTTAAGCTTGTGGTAGACCTACGACATAGCCGTCTCCTAGATTCTGAGACCCACCTAACAGTTCAAGGCGTGACATCAAGTTTACCACCTTTGCGTCTCGTGCAAGCTCATGCCAAAGTCTCTCCGCCGTGGTCTACACTTCTGGAAGAATTTTCCGATCTCTTCCGTACTCCATCTCTTGAAGACCGGGTACGCCACCATATCACTCACCACATTGTGACAGTAGGAGCGCCGGTGTTTGCACGTGCTCGTCGTCTCGCTCCTGACCGTTACAAGATCGCAAGGCAAGAATTCGAGCATATGCTTGAGCTCGGATACGTCCGCCCCTCTTCTGGTGCCTGGTCATCACCGCTACACACGGTCCCCAAGTCATCATGTGACTGGAGACCGTGCGGTGACTATCGCGCCCTCAACAAAGTGACGGTACCGGACCGCTACCCGATACCACACATCCAGGACTTCACGGCAATGCTGCACGGTTGCACCGTATTCAGCAAGATCTACTTAGTGGAGGCATACCAGCAAATACCTGTCGAGCTTTCCGACGTACCGAAGACTGCCATAATGACACCTTTTGGCATGTTTGAATACATGATTACCCCGTTTGGTCTACGAAACGCTGCACAAACCTTTCAACGGTTCGTGGACCAGGTTCTTCGTGGTTTAACGTGCTGCTTCGCGTACATCTACGACATCCTCGTCTTCAGCACCTCAGAAGCGGATCACGAACATCACCTGCGTCAGGTTTTCACGCGGCTCCGCAAGTACGGACTAGTCGTCAACGGACCGAAGAGCGAGTTCGAAGTTTCTTCACTGGACTTCCTTGCCCATCGCGTGGATTCCCGTGGGATCTCTCCACCAGCCGCGCGCGTGGAAGCTATATTACAGTTTCCACGACCAACAACTATGAAGAAACTGCGTGAATTCCTCGGGCTTGCCAACTATTACCGGCGGTTTATTCCCCACTGCGCTGCTATCTTGCAACCGCTCCATGCACTTCTGTCCGGTCAAACGAAGCCGAACGTTTCCATCTCCTGGACAGGCGACGCCGAGACAGCTTTCAGTTTCATCAAGGAAGCGCTCGCCAACGCAACACTCCTCGCGCACCCAAAGTGCGACGCCAGCACGTCACTCACCGTGGATGCCTCGGACGTCGCCATTGGAGCAGTCCTGCAGCATTTGGTCGATGGAGTTTGGCAGCCGATCACTTTCTTCTCCCGGAAGCTTTCACAGACCGAGCGCCGTTACAGCACATTCGGTCGCGAACTGCTGGCGGCCTATTTGGCTGTCAAGCATTTTCGCCACTTCCTCGAAGGTCGGCAATTCCATATCCTCACCGACCACAAGCCGCTCACGTGTCTTTCGACCGCTACCAACTCTTCTCACACTCCGCGTGAGATCCGCCAACTTGCCTATATATCAGAGTTTACCAGCGATATCCGACACATCAGTGGCAAAGACAATCCTGTTGCTGACGCACTATCCCGAATAGAAATAAATGCAACGGTGGATGAGCGCCCGCTTATCGATTTTGCTGCCATGGCTTCTGCACAACGCGAGGACAGCGAACTTCAAGTTCTACGACTCCAAGAGAACTACCTCAAGTTCGAAGATGTCCAACTTCCAGGCTGCGCAATTCCACTCATTTGCAACACCTCAACCGGAAGTCCTCGCCCGTATGTTCCAGCGCCATTTCGCCGCAGCATCTTCAACGCCTTGCATTCCTTGTCGCACCCCGGAATACGTGCGACTCAACGCCTCGTCACAGAGCGATATCTATGGCCACGAATGAACATCGGCGTCCGTCGCTGGACACGTGCTTGCCTCAAATGCCAGCAAACCAAAGTCCAACGTAACACAGTGAGCCCACTGGGTACCTTTACGCCTCCAGACTCGCAGTTCAGTCACGTGCACCTGGACCTCGTAGGCCGTTTGCCCCCATCGAACAACAGCCGGTATATGTTAACGTGCGTTGACCGGTTCACGCGGTGGCCTGAGGCACTACCGCTCACCGACATCACGGCAGAGTCAGTTGCCCGCGGACTCATCACCGTGTGGATAAGCCGTTACAGAGTTTCCGAGACCATCACAAACAGATAGAGGTCGTCAATTTGACTCCGCGCTCTTCCGCACTTTGTCCCGGATGCTTGGTGTCAACCACATCAAGACGGCGGCCTACCACCCGATGTCGAACGGCATGGTTGAGCGATTTCACCGCCAACTCAAAGCCTCGCTCATGGCCTCACGATCACTGATACCCTGGACGGAGCGACTACCACTCGTCCTCCTCGCCCTTCGCAGCACGATACGTAAGGACGCTTCCTGCTCCTCAGCTGAGCTCGTTTTTGGCACGACCTTAAGGCTTCCTGGCCAGTTTTTCGAGGCGTCATCGATACCACCACTGGACGTTGCCGATTATGCCAGCCGCCTCGGGAATGCCATGAGAGACGTGTCTCCTATTCTCCCGCGTCAACACTCACGCCCATCTTTCACCAGTCGTGCTCTCCGCGATTGTACACACGTATTCGTATGGCACGATGCAGTCAGACCACCGCTGCAGCCGCCTTACGACGGGTCCTTTAAAGTCGTCAAGCGTTTCCCGAAGCCTTCCTTCCTGCTCCTTAATGGACGCGAAGACAGTGTCTCCGTTGACCGCATTAAGCCGGCCTTCCTAGACACCGACGCCGTTCCTGAAGACGACAGGCCATCCACAAACACCAGACGAACGCGCTTCGCAACAGCAGAACCTACCAGCTGCTCATAGAGATCGCTCCTTCGCACACTGGCTACCTCGCTAGAGGGGGGGGGGGGGGGGGGGGGGGGGCTATAGACGAGAAAACGATCGCCTGAAGGCGCTGCTGCGCCTCCTGACAGCGCCCCCAATGTGGAAATTTCAAGCAGCGCGGTCGCTCCGCGGTGCAGTCTCCGCTTTGTTTACATTGTTTCGCCCGCGCTTTCCTTCGCTGCTCGTGCTCACGGCGCTCCGTTTTCGACGGCGGCAGATCGCCTGCTTGCTGAACAGCGATGCAAAGACTGCAGTGCGATTTCAAGACGGTCGCCGACGCCAACAGTTTTTTTCGTGGCGGCAACCTCAAGAAAGGGGAGCGTCTGCTTCACACGTGTGTGGTGTTGAAAAATTGTGGGCGGTGATGTGACAGTGAAAGCCAAGTGCGTGTCGGAGGTGTCCAACAAGATTGTATACGACATCGAGTTAGAGGTACACACCGAGTTCAGTCATTCAGTCACTTTTATTTCTCTATGGTGCAGTCACAAAGCGGTCATGCATGCTTGCAGAGATGTGCAGAGACGGTGACGATTGCGGTTGGTTTCGTTGGTCGCTGGGCGCGCACACACGGCTGCTCTCAATTTGGCTCCCAGGGAGTGGCATCAGCACTGTCGGAACAGAAAGAACACATGCATTAGGCACCAATAAGCCAATAAAATTAACGATGTAAGTACTACATATGTGCATAATGCCTTATATCATGCTGTATAAATATTTAATGTATATCATGCCTTATTCAATGCTAGAGTCATGGCAACTTATTGCATTATTGAGTAAGGTATCTTTTCACTGGTCATGAGAAATCACTCGTACAAACTGCTCCGCGAAATGAACCCAGGTCACGGTAACCAGCGATTACCTTGGGACCAGCAGCACGAGCGCAAGAATTAGCGATACATGCCTTACCAAAGCAAATCTAGTTTCTCGTCGGGCGAATGGCCCCGCCGCAGCAAAAGTAAGCTCACACCGATGGCCGCCTACTACACAAAACGAAGATTCTTGGCGGGAAGAGTGACGCAGGAAGAATGTGCAAGGTGGCAATTACTTTAAAACATGCTTGGATATTGTGAACCCAGAAAGCATGGCCCAGCAACAAACATAACGCGCGCGTCTGGGGCAGCTGCTTTGCGATCTGCCGCTTACCGACGCATGCGATGACCGCAGCTTGCATTAAATACGGATTGCCACCACACAAAAGACAAATAACATGCGGCCCTATTTGTTGCCTGTACAACTAGGAATTTAAGTTGCAGCGTTTGGAAAAAAGGATATAATTATCTTGAGCCAGTCTTTGCGATCGCGAGTGAACGAACAGTACAATCAATTAAATTAGTAGGTTTTACGTGCCAAAAGCACAATATCATTATGAGGCACGCTGTAATGGAGGGTCTCAGGAATAAATTTGACCACCGGGGGTTCTTTAACGTGCACAAAAATCAAAGTACATGGCAAGAACTGTATTCTTGCATTTCGCCCCCATCGAAATGCGGCCGCCGTGGCCGGGAATCGAGCTCGCGTCGTCGAGCTTAGCGGCGCTACACGTCTGCATTTACCGCTAAGCTAACACGGCGGATTTCACTGTACGATTCAACTACGCGACACGTCTAAACAAACGGCCATTCGCTAAATACAGGCACATTACTATTGCGTTTTTATCGAGCGGCCGTGATATTTCACGCGAATGCGAAAGTACGTGACTTACATGACTCGGCGCACTGCAGTTATCCACGCTTGTCGTCTGTCCTCCTCGTACCACCACTCCGGAATTCTGCAGAACTTCACGGGCGGCTTTCGACTTTTCGAGGCTCTTGTGGCAATCAACAACACAGCAGTATTGCGTGCCACCTTTCCTGGTTGATGAGGCCGCGCTCGCCGTCACGAAAACAACGCACGCGGTCGCTCGCGCCGTAGAGAACACAGGCGCGCGCTGGCCCGGCGGCGACCTTCGACACTCCCATCCTTCCGCCAGGGGAGTGGGCGGCGCTGGTGCCGCGCGGGCAAACTTTAGGTTGCCTTGTCTATGGCGAGCCGTCAACGTCTCGACGACGACGACGATGTTGCGCCTCGGCTGCTCCGCACGTTCGAGCTGCGCGCGAGAGTAGAACGGCGACAAGACGGCAAGAACGGCGGCTAGAGCAACAGCGTCCGTGATAGTGCATAAATAAATGTGGGCAACCAAACGCCATCATGTCTTCCCACAGATGTAATGAATCACAGTAAATACATTGCAGCATAAGCTGTCCAAAGCATACATTTAAGAAGCTTTAGCTTGAGAGCACCTACCTAAGTACGTGGGAACAGAACATTGATGTATTATGCACCCCTCTGACATACACCATTAATTTCTAAGTAGAAAATTTGCAAAACATTCGTGAGCATTATAGCAATTTCACGTGAGCTGTAAACTGATATTAAATGTATCCACTTTAGATGCTCAAATGAGGCAGTTTATAATACAGAGGTATTTGTCCAGCACGAAAACTTCACTAAGCACCCAACCGGCAAGAAACAAATTTAAACATTCCACAATGATGAAACAACGTAAGCAGAAATCAATAAGTTAAACATATTGTGTGAAAGGTTTAATTGTACCAAGTTTTCGAGCTTCTCAGTAGAGAACAAGCTACACAATGGCTTGGAAACTTTCAGACAGTAAGTGCAGCTCTTTTAAGTTCGAAAGCTGCAGGTACACTGCCAATAGTGGTGGCTGCACGTTAAAATAGGTCGACACTTGGCTGCCGTACAGACAATTGTGGCAGTTTCTTAATATAGTTGCTACTTTATACATTTGTGAAACCTGCTGCCGCAGCAGCTTCCGATTTTTATTTTTTGAAATCCAAGAAGGCAAACACTGACACAACTTTGCCAAAACCCCATTCGAACGCTTGCCGTACCTTGCTCATCTTGAATTGAAGGCCTGCCGATCTCTGCCATGTTGGCTCGCCCATATGGCTTCATGAGCAGTGGCCGCAAGGGGTAGGCGGGGTCTCCATAAATCACATAATTCCGTTTTTTCCCCACCATGAGTTGTTCCAGCTTTGCATAGGTGCCCCTGTCTCGCAGTATGCCTGGAAAAAAAGTAAACACTCTCATTGGAAACTACATTTGATCGCAATGTAATATGTAGTGCACATAAAATAGATGAATAACAGTTATGCTATTTTACTTGTCTAGTGGTGCCCTTGTACCTTTTCTTTTGAAGTACCTGCACATAACGGCCAGTGTCACCTCAAGTATTGAGATTGTTCAAAATTGACTCGAAGAATGGCGACGGTAACATGTGATAATTAAAGTTTAACACTCCGAATCTCCACATGGAATACAAGTGACACCATTAAGGAGGGCTGAAGAGTAGTTTCGGCCACCTGTAACTCTTCAACATGCAACTAAATCCTACACAAGCACATTCACATTTTGCCTCCACTAAAATGCAACCGCCGCAGCCTGGCATGAATAGTCAACGCCATGACAAGAAGCATAACGCATTAATTAGCCACTGTAGCAGATGGCAGCGGCATGTGCTGTTTCATGTCTCAAAAGTCATCCGGTTCATGCATATGGCGCTAACCTGAATAATGGCGCCTTCCAGGGTATGGCCCATCAAGTTGATAAACAATCCCATTGGGGCACGTAATCGACTGGTATTTCACCACGTGCATGCGCTTGTGGCCTGAAAAGTAAGCCTTCTGGTGGCGCTTGGGCCGGCATATGGGTCGTGCTGTTCCGTCAATAAATGTCCAGCAGTTGTCCAGTGCAGCCCCCCGTTCTCTTACGGCCTGAAATAACATGTACAGACTACTGTCATCACGAAAAAGATCATGTGTGCCTGTAATAGCACAACACACTACATATTAAAGAGATAAAGTACATGTATAGAGAAGATATAAAATGCAAAGCCCAAAAATCTCGACGTGCTGTCTCCCTTGTAAACACCAATGCATTTATCTCGTGCAAAACTTGAGAGCGACATTCTTACATATTGTATTTAAGCTTTTCAAAAGAGCTTCTCAGTGGGCAGGGTGGTGTTTGGGTTTACTATGCATTATCCTTGGTGCGAAAAATAAAATTGAAAAGAGAGCAGTGCACAGACATGTGCTTGTGGGCATGCACGACATACACGCAAGGTGGATATCTGAGTAGCTCACTCCTTTCTTTCACGTTTGACTTTTCGCTTTAAAAAGAATAATGCGGAACAAAAGAGTCCGGAAAGCGAGATTGAAAACTGTCCTTTTGTGCGGAGCATATAAGCGGCAAATGACACTTTTTCCGTGGACAATGCAAGAAACAAGTACTTAACCTTTCAAGAAGCTTGTCCGCTGCCTTTGGACATTATGATTAACGTGACTGCATCATATCCGCCGCAGGTTAGGAGAGACAACTCCTACAAACCGATTTCACAAAGCAAGGCCGTTAAGATTTTTATGCTGACTCCAGAACAAGCCCAATTAAGGATAATAAAACTATAATGATACTTACTGCTGAGAAATCCTCCAACGTTTCTTCTAACAGCCACTCGTGGTTGTTCAGATCTTTTTAAAGACGTCCAAAGTGGATGTGATGTCCTGGGCTGTGACGCTTCACATCACCGAAGTGTGCATGCCAAACACAGGCTCTAAATAACACCACCTGTTTGGATATACCAGCCTTCGCAGTGTAATACAGATAGCTTGGCACCCAGCCACTTTCACGCATTGGGCACTCGTGAAAATTTCTGGCACATCTCGCGAGCGGCACAAGCTGTCGAAGTCTTCCTTGGAGAACCGGAATAGCAGCTTCTACATTTCAGGGTTCACTGCATTGATGTCCAGCAGCCCTGTCCTCGAGCGATATTTCACCTCGTTCAGCTCACTCTGGCGTTGCATGAACAACTCGAAGTTGTCACTAACCAAGAAATCTGGTCGGCCCAACAAACGCCCGAGCCTGCCGAGGTACAAATCTTCTATCTCTGACCACGTCAACACTGACTGGTACCGCCAATCTTGCAGAATGCCTCGCGGCATCGTTTCTTCCGTACTCTTTTTGTTTAACTCACAGCGAGTAGCGCAGCGCAGTCCCAAATTTCTTTCACCGTGGCCCTACCAACGCGGAAAACGCAGAAACACGCACGACTTGGCTCTGGCTCGGCTCACTGTGGCTTGAGAAGTACAGTCTCCTTTTCTTTCTTGGTAAGAGATGGCGCTGACGAAAACCTTGAATCACGATTGCACTTCTGTGATACGTATCATCGGCATTTAGCGTTATTACGCTATTGAAACTCTGTTTCCGCAACGAAAGTTTGCGGTACGGTAACCTTAACCCCCACTATCCCGCTAACGCTAAACTAAAACTGTCTAATGATTACTGGGTACGAGCGTTTGTAAGTGCAACGAAATCATATTCTTCCAGTTACGCTTTGCACTTCAACCAACGGTCCGCAGCGCGAAACGTGCTGGGACAGCCCATCGGCGTCTCTGGCACGCGCGCGCGTTGGCTAGAGACGCCGCTCGGTATACCACGGTCCCTACGGCTTTTATCATCTGGTGGCCGCCAGCGGAAGGCATCGTTCTCCGTGCCACCGCGACGCCCGCGGTCAGCACACTAGTAAGTTTATTCTAGGCACTGTAGCCGAGCTAACTCGAGCTTTCGAACGCGTGCGACAACGGCGAGTGGAGGAGACGGCGTTGCGGGCAGAGTATCTATAAACGTTGGGCAGAGCAGCGTCAACGTGCGAATGGCGGGAACGCGTTCGCTAATGACGTCACTAACGGCGCTGCCAATGGCGCGCGCGCTTGGGTGCGACGTAGAGAACGACGTAACTGAGGGCGCAGCCAATGGAGACGTTTAGCGAAACAGGACGAACGGTTTTTCGTTTCGTCTAGCCATATACAGCTTTCGCTGTAAAAAGATGCTGCTCCGATAGACCGATCCCACTGGCCAGTTTCACGACGCAACCGCTGCCGCGATGCATGCTGGTACTTGCAGTCATCCGGCCGCTCCAGCCGCCAAAAGTGCCTGTGCGTCCTGTTTCCGGACGATTTCTGGCAATTTTCGGTTCGTGTGGAGCCATCGTGCGATGGGAGGATTCACCTGTTGCGTTCGTGGATGCTGCAACAACAGCACAACAACAGTTTCGTAAAGAGCGCAAGCTTCGCGCGACGAGGATCCAACGGATTAACAGGGCCGGATGATGATGATGATATATGGATTTTATTGGCGCAAGGGCCACGGATGACCAAAGAGCGCCAAGAAAGGTGGTATCAAGCAGTCCATGAAGTGGTAAATGGCAGATGGTGATTGCACATGGGCTGTATAGGGGCCTAAAACCTACGATGTAAATGACGTAAAATATATATACACTAAAATAATGAGAATGACAAGTGATATGGGCTATGATCATAAAACATACTCTGTGTCTGAATAATACAATAAAATTTGACAACCCAATGGCACAGCTGCCTCACCAGTGCCCTTGAGCGCAAGGGCCCAGAGGCTTGTGCCTTACAGTACTACTATCGCAGCTACACCCTCTATAGAGAGGGCGTGCTACGAATCGCTTGGGCTAATAACGTGCAACACAACATCGTTTAAGAAATTAAGCACCGCTTTAGACCCGAAGAGTGGTTCTGCGCCAAGAAATAGTGCGGGATGAAGGGGGATACACTGCTGGTAAGCTTGAGGAAAATGCTTTTTTCGTTCAGGCTCCGCTTCCCGACACTCCACCAAGACGTGGAGGACGGTCAGCCTCTCGCCACATCTACCACAGCTAGGAGGTTCAGCACCAGTTAAAAGATAAGAATGGGTACCATAGGTGTGCCCTATTCTCAGTCGGCAAAAGAGCACATCTCATCGTCGTGATTTTGATAGTGGCGACCAATTCCCTAACTGGGGTTTGATTGCATGCAGCTTATTCAAGGTTTCGGTATCCCACAAGTGTTGCCAATGGCTCCTGAGCTTTTTACGAAGGAATGGCTTTAGGTCTGTGGCTGGGACTGCTATGGAGAAACTGCTAGCTTTCGTTACCGTGGCTTTAGCCATTTCGTCTACTAGTACATTTCCTTCGATGCCTCTGTGCCCAGGCACCCAGCATAATACAACATGTTGGTTTGACATGTAGGTTCTGCATAGCAGTGCATAAAGGTCGTTGATTATAGGATTTTTATGTTTGTGTATTGATTTTAAAGTTTTCACTACACTTAAGGAGTCTGAATATAATGGCTTTTGTGAGATTTGTTTTTCTAATATGTTTCACAGCCGCCATCACTGCATAAGCTTCTGCAGTGAAGATGCTGGTTTCCGGGTGCAGGACGTCGGATTCTGAAAATGACGGACCAGCAGCTGCATATGATACGCCGGAGTGTGACTTCGATGCGTCTGTGTAGAATTGTGGACAAGAATACTTCCACTGGAGTTCAAGGAACTGCATACGAATGTGTACTTCTGAAGCGTGTTTCGTGATTTCCTCAAATGATAAGTCACACACTATCTCCTGCCACAGCCATGGCGAAAGCGACATTCCTGGAGCCATTATTTCATGTGTAGGGAGCGGAATACCCATGTCCTCACTCAGTTTCCTTACACGCAGTGAAAAGGGCTGTCTCACTGAAGGTTTGAGTTTGAGTTTATTCAACCACATGGTACATGAGAAATGTGCATTTGTGGTTGGGTTTGACGGGAAAAAAGCTGCATAGAAGCAGCTTGACGAGCCCCATCACCCCTAAAACAAAACAAAAACAACAAGCACAGGCAGCAGAAAACAACGATATATAAAAATACATATACATATGTGGTCTTTCACAGGAAATTGCGTATAAAACATTTACATAACACGAAAACCATATGCTCTATAATTGTTGAAATAAACACAATTTATATAACTCTGTTTTTGATAAAGTACTCAAGTTCTCAATTGTTAGTTTCCACCTATTTAGTACATTTGGAAGACAGAAGCGAAGAGTTTGAACCCCATAGTTAGTTCGAGTACGTGGTACATACCAAATCTCCGTATGTCGAGTTGTACGACAGGCTGTATTAGGTTGCAAGGCAGCTAAATTACGTATGTACGTACTGCCTCTGCGTATTTCAGATTTAAAAGCCGACAAGAGCTGGTATTCATAGCAATGATCAACTCTCAAGATTCCGAATTTCTTAAACAGTTCAGGGGTGTGCGCATTATAAGAGACACCTTCAATAGACCGTAATGCATTTTTTTGCAGGGTGACTAAAGCATTTAAAGATTTTTTAGAGCCTGTTGACCAAACTAGATAGCAATAATGTAGATGAGAAGAAAAAAGGGCATTGTACACTAAAAGCTTTTGAGGGACAGGTAGTATATGTTGACACCTTCGCAATATGCCTAACACTCTGGAAAGTTTATGACTGATGTGCTCTGTATGGTAATCCCATAACAAGTATTCGCTAAAGATAACACCAAGTGTTTTTACGGATGGGGAAAGTTCGATTTCATTACAGTTGAGAAATAATTTCTGAGATTGTTTACAATGTTTTGATTTCGCTCGGAACAGTACAGCTTTAGTCTTAGAGCAATTTATGTGTAGCGAGTTTTTAACAGTCCATACGTATATTTTCTTTAGTACTTCATTAGCAGACACAACAAGGTTGTCAATGGTTTCACCAGAAAAAAATAAAGCAGTGTCATCTGCATAAATAACATAATCTACAGAGCTGTCAACTCTTACAATATCATTAATGAAAATATTGAATAAAAGGGGCCCCAGTATACTTCCTTGTGGTACGCCATTCCTAACACCTTTAGACAATGACAACTCTCTGTTAATAGATACACACTGATGCCGATTTGATACGTAACTTTTTATAAGAGTTGAAATGACACCGCGAATGCCATAACAATATAGCTTTTCTAACAGAGTAATATGATTAATTCGGTCGAATGCCTTCGAAAAATCTAAGTATATTCCTAGTGTGAGTTTTTTTGCTTCCATGTTCTTTATGATTAATTCTTTTTGGTATAGCAAAGCACTTTCTGTTGAAACCCCAGGCTGAAACCCATACTGTGACGACGTAATGACGTTGCGTTGATAAAAAAACTTGGACAATCTTGTATATAACAATTTTTCAAGCCCCTTGGAAAATATTGGCAGAATTGAAATTGGTCTATAATTACCCAAATTATTTTTGTCTCCACCTTTGTAAATGACTGTGACTTTCGCGGTTTTCATTTTCTCGGGAAATACACCGGTGTCTAATGCAAGGTTATATATGTGTGCTAAAGTAGTGCAGATGAGATCTAAAACAAAGATTATGGGTTCCAATTTTAATCCATCTATGTCCTCACTTTTGCTTTTTTTGAAACTCTGAAACACATTAATGACCTCTTGTGGATCTGTTGGATGAGCAAATAGCGAATCCTTTACGGGGGGAGGTAAGTGATCTAATGAATCCTGACTGTGAGTGCTATCAACTAATGAAGTGAAGTACTCGTTAAACTTGTTGGCTAATACTGTACCCTTGCATATTTCATCATTAATTAACAGCTCGCCAATATCACTGGTGGCTCTTTTAGAAGAAATGATAGAATTCAGTTTGTTCCAGATGTGTTTAGTGTCAGTAACACCATCGAACATCATAAAGTAATAACTACGTTTAGCTTGCTTTTGTATTTTAGTAAGTTTATTTCTGTAAATCTTAAAAACGTTAAATGCGCTCACATCTCGCGTTACCAGAAACACCTGATATAACCTATTCTTTTCTTTAATCATATTAAGTACCCTGGAAGTAATCCAAGGCTTGCGGGCCCGCTTAGGCTTGTTTAAGGTCTTATAAGGAAAGTGTTTTCTGTACACAGAGCACATAGTATTGATAAAACAGTCATACGCGAGGTCAGCGGAGGAACAAGATAATACGTTGTTCCAATTCAATGTATTAACTTCCTCTCTGAAAGACGACAGTGAATGCTGATTTATTTGTTGAAAATGAGTAGCCGGGGGAACATGGCTCCTTTCATTAAAAGGTTTGTCCAGGACTAAATAAACGGGCAAATGATCACTTATCGAGGCATCAAGGGCGCCTGCCTGTATTGGATGAACGGAATTGTTTGTGATGAATAAGTCCAGGAGAGTAGAACTAGTGGCGGTAATGCGCGTTGGCATCGTAATTACGTTTTTGAAAAAGAACGAAGCAAGAAGGTCTGAAAATCGAGCCTGTTTATGCGTGCTGCTTAACATGTCTATGTTTAAATCACCACCAAGCACTAATGTGTAATTGAGATCATTAACGACCGAGAATAGGTTTTCTAGATATTGAAAGAACGAATCAATGTTAGCCATCTGGAGGCCGATATATTACTGTAAACAAACATTTTTGATACTTTAATGTTAAAGCTTCTATGTCATCGGTACACAGAGACAGATCTTCATTCCCCTCATACTTCAATCCTGCCTTTACGTGTAAGCATACACCGCCACCCCTTTTAGATTTTCTATTCTGCTCAACCACGTTATATCCATCAAGATGTATAACCTCAATGTCACTGCGGTACCAAGTCTCTGTCATCATAATGACAGAAAATGAGAAATTCAACTCTTCAAGAAATAAAAGAAGATTTTCCTCTTTCGAGCAAGCTGATTGCATGTTAATGTGGAGAAACGACAACGGCTGTCTACACCGTTCAGTTACGCGAGTGTTTAGTTGAGATGGACTTGAAGACATTGTTATATTTTAACAAAAAATAATAATCTTATAGCTTAGACTACTTGTGCCAAATCAGCATCGCAAGTGATATGCAAGACAGGTGACTTCTCTGTCTTCCGCATCAGAATTCTTCCCTGCGACACCCACACAAATTTCCATTTCTTTTCACGCCTTGCTTGTCTGGACTTACTGAGTAATACCTTCATTTCCATGCAAAGATGCTCATTGACATAGATTGGGTCACTTGTATCGAAGCCAAGATGACCGGTGTCCAACTTAGTTTTCCTTGCTGCAGACAACAGTTTGTCTCGCGCAGTTCTAGAGAGGAATCTGACAACCACATTTGATTTCTTTTTATCCTTGGACGATACACGATGAGCGATGTCAATGTCTTTATCAGTGACATCAGTTCCTAAGCACCTCGCAATGTTAGCGACAGTTTTTCCTAGGTTCTCGTTCGGGGTCTGCGGAAGGCCTTGAACCTCAATGTTCATACTTCTACTGTACTGTTTTAACTCCACGATCTCTTTCCTTGCTTCCCTCAAGTCCTTTTGCAACTCCTCGTTCTCCCTACAGCACTGCGCATTCTGAGCCTTCACCACAGCCAACTCCTGACGAAATGTCTCAATGTCTGCCTTAAAGCATTCAAAGTGCTCATTCATGAAGCCCATAGATTCGCGAATGCTGCCGAGTTCAACACGTATTTCAGTGCTCGACGAAGCGACCTTACCAACCTCAGCCTTTACCTCGGTTGAAAAAGCATCAAGTTTTCCCACTAAGTCAGCCAAGAACTTCACTATTTCTTTGATGCTGTTAGGTTGCTTTTCGGCAAGAGCATTCACAACGCCGCCCAAACCACTGGAGTTTTTATCCTCCATTGCTTGTTATATAAACAATGCCACAAAGGTCACGTTCACTGCGCTCACAAAGCAGGAATCACACAGCTCGCACAAAAGGAGAAGACACTGTTAGTTTATCTAAGAATAAAACTCAAGGAATAAAACTCAAGGCAGCAACAGCGACGACATTACTAGTGCCATATGCATACGCTTTATGTAAAAACAGCAAGAACGGCCAACCAACCTGCAAAGAGTGCAGAAGGTAGTTTAGCGTGCGTCCTTTCGTCGTCGCTGCCGCTGCCTGAGTGAAGCGAGCTCCAGGGAAAGCACCGCCCCCAAGATAAACTTGATACGCGGCGCGAAAGCTGCAGTAGGCTCGGGTAGATGGCGGTTCCAGCGGCGCTGCCCACAGGTCCTGGTAACAGCACAGCAGGGGAAAAAAGCTGCGGTAAGTCGTCCACGCAACTCATGCAGCGGGCCACGCCGCTAGTCGAAGTTCCTTACACTGGCTTGACGATATGCCAGGCTCAGCCTGCAAAGAGTGCAGAAGGTAGTTTAGCGTGCGTCCTTTCGTCGTCGCTGCCGCTGCCTGAGTGAAGCGAGCTCCAGGGAAAGCACCGCCCCCAAGATAAACTTGATACGCGGCGCGAAAGCTGCAGTAGGCTCGGGTAGATGGCGGTTCCAGCGGCGCTGCCCACAGGTCACTGGCTTGACGATATGCCAGGCTCAGCCTGCAAAGAGTGCAGAAGGTAGTTTAGCGTGCGTCCTTTCGTCGTCGCTGCCGCTGCCTGAGTCGGTTTTGAAAAAGTATACTAGACGTTGTATCGTTTATCGTTGAATAGCATGGATGTTCACAGTTGGAACTTACTTTCAGAAAGTATAAGAAACTAGAGTATGTCCTCTGCAGTTCAAGAGACCACACATCTGATTCTACATACAGGCTCTGTATGGGACTTGTTCTGAAGGCACCGGTCGCGAGGCGGATACCTAGATGGTGCACAGGATCTAGCATCTTCAGAGCGCTGGGTGAAGCGGATTGGTAGACTATAGCACCGTAGTCTAACCGCGACCATATAAGGCTTTTGTGCAGGTTCATGAGGCACTTCCTGTCACTACCTCACGTTCTGTGCGACAGGATTTTAAGGATATTTAGCGTTCTTAGGCATTTACCTTTATTGTGCTTTATGTGAGAAATAAAGGTAAGCTTTGAATCTAGTATGACGCCTAAGAATTTGTGTTCTGCATTCACAGGAACGCGTTCTCCATGGAGTTCAATAATGGGCTCTGAGACCAAGCATCTTTTTCGTGTAAACAGGACACAGGAGCTCTTTTGGGGATTGAGCTCAAATCCATTCTCATTAGCCCACTTGGACAGTTTGTTCAGGCCTAGCTGAACTTGTCGCTCACAGATGGACAGGTTACATGACTTGAATCCTATCTGCACGTCATCAACATATGCGCAATAAAATAAACTTCGCGGAATACAGGAGCGCAATGAATTCATTTTGACAATAAAAAGGGTGCAACTAAGGACGCCACCCTGAGGCACTCCAGTTTCCTGGACAAATTGCCTAGACAAAATGTTTCCAATTCTAACACGGAATTTCCGGTTAGAAAGGTAGCTTTCAATTAAGCTAAACATGTTTCCACGGATTCCCATTTCGGAAAGGTCTCTTAATATTCCGTAACGCCAGGTAGTATCGTATGCTTTTTCCATATCGAGGAATACCGATAGAAAGAATTGTTTATGAATGAAGGCATCATGAATAATGCCCTCAATGCGTACGAGATGGTCAGTCGTTGACCGGCCTTCCCTAAAGCCACACTGGCACGCATCAAGCAGTTTGTTCGATTCCAGAAAATGTAGAAGACGGCGATTAACCATCTTTTCGAAAAGCTTACAAAGGCAACTCGTAAGCGCTATTGGGCGGTAGCTTGTTACAGAGGAGGGATCTTTACCCTGCTTCAGAACTGGAATAACAACAGCTTCTTTCCATGCAGCTGGAAGGTACCCGACAGTAAAAATTTTATTAAAAAGTACTAGGAGCGTCCTTAATGTGTCTGTGTGGAGGTTTTTAATCATGTCATACATGATTCTGTTGGCCCCCGGGGCAGAGCTTTTACACATGTTCAAAGAAGCTTTTAACTCAGCGATACTAAAAGGAAGGTTATAAGCGTTGTTCTTTGTGCACTTGCGGTCGAGTGCCTTGCGTTCAGCTATCTGTTTGTGCTTAAGAAATGATTCGGAGTACTGGGTCGAGCTCGACACACGCTCAAAGTGTTCACCGAGAGCATTCGCCTGGTCCTCCAAGCCGTTCCCTTGTTCATTGACAAGCGGTAATGGGTGGGTTTCCTGCCCCTTTAGCCTTCTAAGGCCATTCCATACTTTAGACTCTTGTGTGTAAGATGTTATGCCAGACAGAAACCTCTCCCAGCTAGCCCTCTTTTCTTGTCGCCGCGTCCGTCTTCCCTGTGATTTTGCCAGTTTAAATTCTATGAGATTTTCCGCAGTCGGGGAGCGACGGAGTACACCCCACGCTCTGTTCTGTTTCTTTCGTGCCAGTCTGCACTCCTCATACCACCAGGGGACCTGTCTTTTACCTGAGAGACCTTTTGTTTGTGGAATGAATTTTTCCGCTGCGTCGATTATAAAACTAGTAAAATACGCTACTGCGTCTTCAATATTAAAATTGTTCATAAAATCTTCTGATAAGTACGTTGACTCTTTAAAACTTTTCCAATCAGCGGACGGTATTTTCCAACGGGGGGCATGGGGTGGACTATCATGTTCTTGTATTAAGTTAAGCATTACAGGAAAGTGGTCGCTCCCAAATGGGTTCTTGACAACATTCCAGTCTATGTAAGGAAGGAGGCTCGCAGTGCCAATCGCTAAATCTATAGAAGAATATGAATTATTGTGGATATTATAATACGTGGGCTCTTTTTTATTAAAGAGGCACACACCAGATGTTACCAAAAAGTTTTCAATAAGTCGACCCCTGGCATCACACCGGGAGTCTCCCCACAAAGTACTGTGAGCGTTAAAATCACCGGTTATAATATAGGGCTCCGGGAGCTGGTCAGTCAGCTTGTAGAACTCTGTTTTGCTAAGTTGGTGATGAGGCGGTATGTAAATGCAGCAGATGGTTACTAATTTTTTAAAGAGAATTGCTCGCACAAATACCGCCTCAAGGGACGTCTGAAGAGAAAGGTTGTGACAAGCAACAGACTTATCTACTATTATTGCTACTCCACCGGACGGGGTGACAGCGTCGTCACGGTCCCTCCGGAAGATAGCATATTGTCTGAGGAAGTTTGTTTGTTGGGGTTTTAAATGCGTTTCCTGAACACACAGCACTTTTGGCTTATATATATGGAGGAGTTCTGTGATATCGTCGAGGTTATGGAGAAGTCCTCTCACATTCCATTGTAGGATTTGTGTGTCCATTTGAATAGTGTTTTATGCTGTATGTTCAAGAATGCAATGTTGGCTCACGAGCCTTTTCCAGGCGCCGTGACACGAGATTTTTCTTTTTTGGAGCGGTCGATAGAATCGCGCCGCTCCTTAGGCGCTGGTGGCGCCGTCTGGTCGGTTGTTGTGTCCATTGCATCTTGCGACGCGCTGGACACACGCTCTTGCGAGCGGTTAGTTTGACGTGAAGGCCTCGTCTCGAGGGACGAGACCTTGGAGGCCACCAGCCCGGAGGTCGATGGCCCCTTGTTCTGAGATGGCGGAGCAGCGCTAGCTGCAGCCGCCGAGGGGGCGGATGGCGTCACCGCCGGCTCACTATGCGTGTGCCAGACAGCCGCCGGAAGCCGTTGTGGCGCTGCCCCCTGACGCACCACTTCGGCAAAGCTGGTTTTCGGCAGGTGCGATACCCGCCTGCGTGCCTCCTTGAAAGTTATGTTTTCCTTTACTTTAATAGTTACTATTTCTTTTTCTTTTTTCCAGGATGGGCACGATCGCGAGTAGGCGGCGTGGTCCCCATCACAGTTAACACAATGTAGAGAGCTTTCACAAGACTTGGAGAAATGTTCAGGAGCACTGCATTTTGCACAAGTTTGGCGGCCTCGACAGTTCTGGGAACTATGGCCGAAGCGCTGGCACTTAAAACATCTCAGAGGATTTGGCACGTATGGCCTTACACGAAGTTTGATGTACCCGGCCTCGATAGACTCGGGCAGAACACTTGAATTGAAAGTAAGTATTAAGTGCTTGGTCTGGAGTTCTTTGCCATCCCGCCTCATTTTAATCCGTTTAACACTGATGACATTCTGGTCACTGAAACCCTCAAGGAGTTCAGCCTCACTCAGCTGCAACAAGTCATCATCTGAGACAACGCCACAGGTGGTATTCATGGTACGGTGTGGGGTTACTGTTAGTCGGGCATCTCCAAATGACACTATATTGGGCAGTTTCTCGTATTGTTTCAGATCACGGAGCTCCAAGAGGAGATCCCCGCTTGCCATCCTGGATGCTTTATAGCCTGGTCCAAAAATATCAGTCAGAGTCTTTGACACGAGGAAAGGTAATAAGATTGTTCGTACTGATTTGTCTGTTTTTTCTGAGTGGATCACGTGAAATCGGGGAAAGTTCTGTGTTTGACGTCCAAAAAACTGGAACACATCTTCGGTGCGCCCTCTTTTCAGATGGCGATCAGGGAGTGGTGGAAAAGGACTAGCCATAAGAATATCTGGCTTTTCGGCAGCAACGCCAGCCACCCACCATGGAGCCCATCAAGGGGACGCTGCAGGGCCTGTAAACACAAGACCTGTAGTCGCCAGCTGTACGTCACCACTGTAACCAAATATGGAATATCCAAGGTTGGCTACCCACACAAGGTTAACCCTTGCCGCCCAGAAAATCAGAAGTAAAAGGAAGTGAGTAGGAGACAGGAAAGATTGAAAGTCAGAGAAAAAAACGAAGATTGAGGAGGAGGACAGGAAAGGGCGACTGCCGATTTCCCCCGGGTGGGTCAGTCCGGGGGTGCCGTCTATGTGAAGCAGAGGCCGAAGAGGTGTGTTGCCTCCGCCGGGGGGCCTTAAAGGTCCGAACACCCAGCATCGGCTCAACCCCCAGATCCCCCTTTCCCCAGACACGGCTAAGCCGCGCACGGCTATACGCGGGAGGGTCCAACCCTCGTGTGCTGGGGTACGTGGTGGCGCAACTCACCAAACGCCTGCTAACGCAGACGCCCCTGCGGGGTAACAGGGCCGGACGGAACGGCAGGTAAGACAGCTTTTTTGCAACGTATAGCGCTGTTTCTCTAGTAAATAGGTGCATTACGGTGGCTTGGCTCCTAATGTAAAATCATGTATCGGAATACGGTAAAGAATATTTGCGCAATTTGCATACGTATGCCCTTTCCGGAATAGGTGAGCCGCCGCTCGTACAAGCCGGGCATTTTGTTGCAGTATCGCTCCGCTTCCTGCCTTTGTTTTTCTTTTCATCGCTGCATGCTTTTATTACAAGTTGTAGTGTTGTATGCCTATATGAGGTATTTTAGGTGTTCATGCTGTGTGGGTACAGTACCCCGTACGTGGCTTACGTGGTTTCCTTTACAACGCATGTAGCAAGCATGCATGCATAAGCTGAGGTTGCTGACCAGCACTTTGGTAATATTACTACTGTACACGCTATTTCACTTTTAGTTAGAACACGCGAGCACATGGCCGTGCTCTTCGAAGTGCCAGTGCGTCAGTCGTAGTCGCGCATCGAAGCGCAGTGGCGGACTACGAGAAGCACCAGGTAGTACAGGTCCCTCTACGCCGACGCCGCTTTACCTCGATGCGCGGCCGTGTCAGATGCACTGGCACTTCGAAGAGCACGGCACGCGCTTGCGTGATCAAACTAAGAGTGGAAGACCCTGTACATCGAGACGCTACTTTTTTAATCGACGTAACATGCTTCACGGGACCCTTGGCAACGGCTTAGCCATAACTCGTGGGGCCAAAGGTATTATGAGCTTTCACGGATCATCCTCGAGGCAAGTGGTGTCTCCGGAGCCTCGCCCCTACTTTCCGGGAAGTAGTTATCCAGCGCATGCCCGCGGCCGATCTCACTGCACCTATGCAGATAAGTGGCTGCAACAGCTGTAGATTTCTTCCGTCTACGATGCTTTCGAATAAACCCGAAAAAAAACTTTATCACTTGCACAGTACTGATGGAACCTTATGTATGCTAATCAAGAGAAAGTGATACTGTTGTATCACAATGGAAGTATACAGCCTGTACATACAAAAAAGTGAAATGTGCAGTATTGCCATCCTGGCCATGTGCAGTGTGTCATAGCATTAATGCTGCAACTCTCTCAACCTTGGTACTCGAAGTTTACTCCAACCACAGGACACAGAGCTTGCAGTGCCCGCTTCGAAGGAGGGAAAAATACTTATATGAACCGTGTGGCCACAATATTCCCTTTGAGACAGCAAAAGGTGGAGAATAGGCGACCGTTGAGA